>NC_089491.1:252547867-252669316 GCF_036850765.1 Saccopteryx bilineata
ACACTACTCTTTTAGGGATTCTTGCTGTATTGGCCAAGAGTTTGCTTAAAGGCTTTTAATCACTGTAAAAAAAATAGAGGACTGGATGAAGAAGATGGGGCACATATACACCATGGTATACTATTCAGCTAGGAGAAATGATGTCATCGGATCTCTTATAGTGGAATGGTGGAGTCTTGGTAGCATTGTGCGGGGTGAAATAAGCGAATCAGAAAAAAACAGGAACTGCAGGATTCCATACATTGGTGGGACATAAAAGCAAGACTAAGAGGCATGGACAGGAGTGTGGTGGTTTACGGGGGGTGGGGGGATGGAGGGAGGGAGAGGGGGAGGGGTACAGAGAGAACTGGATGGAGTGTGGCAGAGGACGATCTCTCTTCGGGTGATGGGTATGCAACAGAACTAAATGACAAGATAACCTGGAAATGTTTTCTTTGAATGTATGTACCCTGATTTATTGATGTCACCCCATTAAAATAAAAATTTATTTATAAAAAAACCCAGAAAGCATTGCATTTCCAACACTTTATTTCTATAATAACCAAATTTATACTATTCATGGAATTGTTAAATCAATCTTATTGAGTTGGCATTTATATACAATAACATACATGCATTTTAAGTGGAGTAAGTGATGACTAATATATAAAACTTTATTGTGGCAATTTAAACATTTGGTCTAGAACTTTCTTCATGTTTGCTCTTTTATTTTTAGATAAATGTCACACACAAGGTCTTTTGACAAGGCCGCCTGCTAACTTGGACTGTGAACTTGAGAATAGACTCCTAGGGGGACCCACTACTCACGGTATGAGGAGAGCTATGGCTTCCTGCAGATACGGACATTCACAACAATAAAGACGTACACAGTGTCACCACCAGGAATGTACGTGAAGGCTTCCTCCCCACACCTCCCCATCCCTAGAGAGAAGGGTCACTTTCTCCTCAGTTCTGCTGGAGACTCACAGGGAAGGAGACCTCTAGCCATCAAGGGGCAAAGAACCCACTTCCTGCACAGAAGGAGACACGCCTCCATGGGCCGGTCACTGCTCTGGATGTGATCCTGGTCTCAGGGTTTACATAAGAGACACCACCTCAGTCCTGATCACTGAACAGCCACGGCAGTGTGGGCAGACTCACCCTGAGGACGCTGAGTAGAGCAAATAAATGCCCTGAGTTGATGAGGAGGGAAAAAGAAGAGACATTTGGTCTGGACCTGAGGCAGGGGACAGAGAGAAGAACAGTGGGAAGAAAGAAGTTGTCTCTGAAAGATCTGGTCACCATGTCACACAATTATTCATCTGGGTCTGTACACTAGGCAGTGCTCAGGGCTTGTTGCTGAGGGATCTGGGGTGATGAGAGCTGAGACCAGCCTCCTGGCCCTGCCTAGTGCTCTCTGCTCAGGCTCACAGCTGTGACCTCTCAACCATGGGCTTCACACAGCCCCACCCTGCAAACACCCATGGCCATCCTCAGGCAGAGGGACCTGACCCAGGGCCCAGGGAGGGGTCAAGTAGCTGGGAGTTCTCATTTGCATGAGTGGGTCACCCTCTCTCAGATCATAAAGAAGAGAAGGGAGTGACTGGAGAAAGTCCTGCTTCAGCAGTGAAGACACTGTCAGAAGGATGAAGTGACAATGTCCACCATGGCCTGGTCCCCTCTTCTTCTTACTTTCATAGCTCACACTGCTCAGGTGACTAGAAAAAGATACTGAAGAAGGGACCCTGGGGATATGGGTGAAGCTCTGCTTCCCCCTCTTATCTCTCAACCCAGAATCACCATCTCTGTGTCTCTCCTTCTTCCAGGATCCTGGGCCCAGGCTGTGCTGACTCAGCCACCCTCAGTGTCTGGGGCCCTGGGACAGAGGGTCACCATCTCCTGCACTGGGAGCAGCTCTAACATTGGTGATACTGGTGTTCAATGGTTCCAACAGCTCCCAGGAAAAGCCTCCAAGCTTCTCATCTATGATGATAGTGATTGTGACTCGGGGGTCCCCGACCAATTCTCTGGCTCCAGGACTGGCAGCAAGGCCACCCTGACCATCACTGGGCTCCAGGTTGAGGACGGGCTGATTATTATTGCAAGTGCTCTGACAACAGCCTCAGAGCTCACACAGGGCTGCAGGCCGGTGGGGAAGTGAGACAGGAATTCCTCTCACCTGAGAGGTGGGGGAGCACTCCAGCAGCGGCCGCTCAGGCTCAGCCTGGGACCTGGGACTTCTGCTTATAATCTCGCTGCTGTCCTGGGCCCAGGTTCACCCGGGAACGCTGCCTGGGAGAGAAGTCCCCTCTCCCCCTTCTGTCCTCAACGTCACTCACAGCAGCCCTTTCCTGGACTAGGGGTCCTAAATGAAACTGAATATCCCTCTCCCCACAGTGGGGACAGTTTACTTCCAGATTATTTTGTACTCATTTTTTCTTGTGATTTTAAAATAAATAAACCATTGCCTTGGGCCCTTGAACCTATCCCGGGGCCTCAGCACTGTCTGTGCTGCGCTTGAAGGACAAACCAGCCCTGTCTGCACCTCATGCTATGAAGGAAAATATGTAAGGGAATACAGGTAGGAATTTTAAAAATATATAAACACATTTTCAGATACAGAAGACTAAATCAGTATGAGAATCATTTGACACATATGAGCAGATCACACAAATGTTAGAATATAAAGTTAATTTCAAAAATTAAAAAAGAAACCACAATGAGCTGTATATAATCTCTACTGGCAAATGTAAGGTTTACCAAAGCATTTTTCATTTTTTTTTACTAATCACTATATCAAGTCAAATCTCCATGAAAACTGTAAATGCCTTCCGTGATTTGAAAGGTTTGTTGAACGGTCTTTCTTTGAATAAGGCACAGAGGGTCTTCCTGGAAAATGCCCTTGCCTGTCATTTCCCTGACCAGCCCCTGGGAGCTCTTCAAGCCTGACCAATGCTCCCTCGTATGCGACACTGGACAAGAACCTCACTGTACTTTTTTTATTTTTTTTGTATTTTTCTGAAGTTAGAAACGGGGAGAAACAGCAAGACACACTCCCGCATGCGCCCAACCGGGATCCACCCGGCATGCCCACCAGGGAGCTACGTTCTGCCCACCAGGGGGCAATGCTCTGCCCCTCCAGGGCGTCGCTCTGTAGCGACCAGAGCCACTCTAGCACCTGGGGCAGAGGCCAAGGACCTGACCCAGCGCCCGGGCCATAGTTGCTCCAATAGAGCCTTGGCTGCGGGAGGGGAAGAGAGAGACAGAGAGGAAGGAGAGGGGTAGGGGTGGAGAAGCAGATGGGCGCTTCTCCTGTGTGCTCTGGCTGGGAATCGAACCCGGAACTTCTGCACGCCAGGCCGACGCTCTACCACTGAGCCAACCGGCCAGGGCTCCTCACTGTACTTTTAATTTACAACATATTTATTGGAAGAGAAAACAAATTAATTTGTCACATATGTATATCGTTGTGCATACCACAGATGAGGACCTTGAAAGTGAAATGCTAATGAGTCCATTGCATCAGGATCAGACCATGGCTGTGTGAATAGACAGCAACCTGGTGAGTAGCACAACCCACTGGGTTCTCAGGGCTTTGGGCCAGGGGAGTGTATGTGTCATGTTACCAACAGGTGGCGCGGTGAGACTGCCAGGTGATCACTACAAAGGTATTCAATGACAACACTTACACAAAGGCTCCTGGATGGTGGCCTAGTGCCTGTGCTCATTGATGAGGCTTCAGAGATGTCACCTCTGCTCAGGCAGAGTCCTCTGAGCGGGCACATTTGCATTGTCTCAGCAGGTGTGTCCTCCCAGGGTGCTTCCAAAGGGTGAAGCCACAGAACACCTTTCTCAGTCTGGGGTGTGAGCTGAGCTCATCGCCAGGGCTGAAGCAGGGGCTGGCGGTCACTGAGGGACACACATTTGCATGGACAGCCCCTCCTCTGGCAGAGGGGGGAGAAGAAAAGGAGGCCTGGGGCAGCCCAGCCCCACTGTGGGCTCAGGGCTGTGAGCACCATGGCCTGGACCCCTCTCCTCCTCATGCTCCTATCTCACTGCACAGGTAGGATCAGGTCTTAGAAACACTGGACATTTTCAAAACTCACTCTCCTCTTGTTCATAATCCTGATTACATTTACTTGTGTCTCTGCATCCCCAACTATGAGTGTCTGTGTTCGCAGGTTCCCTGTCCCAGCCTGTGCTGACTCAGCCGCCCTCCCTCTCTGCATCTCCTGGAGCATCAGCCAGACTCACCTGCACCCTGAGCAGTGACATCAGTGTTGGTGGATACAGCATATACTGGATCCAGCAGAAACCAGAAAGTATGCCTCGGTATCTCCTGAGGTTCAAGTCAGACTCAGATAAGTACTAGGACTCCGGGGGATCCCCAGCCACTTCTCTGGATCCAAAGACACCTCGGCCAATGCGGGGCTCCTGCTCATCTCTGGGCTCCAGCCTGAGGACAAGGTGGACTATTACTGTATAACCAGTCACAGTGGTGCTTCCCACAGTCACACACAGAGATGGGAAAGTGGGACATAATGTTGACCTCCCCAGAGTCTTAGTTCACAGCAATTGAACATTTTAAAATTACTTGTATATATTCAAACTTTACTTGGAAGATACTTCTTTTTCATAAATGATGTACTATCAATTTTCTATGCTATGTTTCTGAAGTCCCAGGAAAAAGAAAACCAAAAACAAAATACTCATGTTGACACTGAAATGTAGCCTGTTATCCATGTGTAACAGAACCAGAGCTGGTGGAACTGTCTTTTCTTACTGAAAGAAAGAACAAGAACTTCCAAGCTCTGTTCTTGATCAAAGTCCAGGGACCATCCCCACAGATGAAAAATATTCCAAAAATAAACTGCACTTTGAGGGGTCAGAACAAAGGACTTCCTGTCCCTGCCAGGCTCCTGTGCTCAGTGCTGAGTGAGGAGCACTGTGTCCCAGGCACAAGGCACTCAGACTGTAAATCTGGGAAGAGGACGCAGAACCAGGGGGAATTCCAGACCCAGCTGGCCTGGCGCCCTCGCTGTGCCCTGAGTATTCAGTGTGAAGTCAGGGACGGGGGTGGTTCTTCAAAGGGGACATACTGAACCTAATGGCAGGAAATGTTTTTTGGGGGGACTGAGAGGGTAGGTGATGGAGAGAAAATGCAGAGCCCGCTCCAGGAAAGAGAGTGAGTTTGGTCCGTGTTTGAGTCACTTCTACAGCCGGCAGCACTCAGGGCCATGGGGACTCCCCAGAGTGGGTTTTCTGAGCCCACAGACTCCGACTGTGTCTTTTCTTGAATCTCATTTGAGCTTTCAAACAATCCAGGGTGATGGTTGACCTGTGGGTCATCAGAAGCAGAACACCCCTAATAAGTGCGTATGTCACACCCCCTGTGAAGCTCTTGGTGACCCCATCCAGGTGACCTTCTTTGCACAGGAAGTAGCAACACATTGGAGATTCCAATAAAAATGGTGTCAAGGTCTTCCTGGCCAAGCCACTACATTAAGACTTGGACAGAGGCGTTCTGTGTCACTTGTGCTACAAACCAGGAGGCCTCATGTTCTCACCATTGTCTGTATTTATGAGGTCAACAAAAATATCAAATTTTCTTAATGGCTTCCTGATGAGACAGAATCTCCATGCATCCAGTTTTAAAAATCCCTTGGAGTCTCAGGTGGCATGACAATAAACATTCAAGTCCCGCGTCTGGGACCTGTTTCCCAGGACCATCGGCTCCCAGGCGAGCACCCATAGACCACAGGGTATGAAGAAGTACTTTATTGTCTGTCAGGGCCACATCTGAGAAAAGAAACAAAATTAGATGTGAACAGCTTCTCCTATTTTTATTTCAAAATAAAGCATGTTAAATGAAACCACTGCACTAATTTATAATTAAAAAATAAAAACATAGTTTTTAAAAAATCTACAATGATATTAATGTTGGATGTAAAAACACAATCTAGTGAAAGCTACCCTGTTTGTATTCTATAAATAATGTCTAATAAAATGAGAAATAAATTCTCTGTATTCCCAAGTTTGTCATTGCGTATTATTAATTACTTTATCACTATATTTCCAGACCTTCTCAAGGACATTAATGTACTTAGGTTGACTCATTTGTTAATTATAGCATATATTTAAGTGGAAAATAATAACTATTGTATGCAGAGTTTTGAAGAAAACAGGAGAAAGGAATGTTCCCTGACATATTTTGTGAGGAACGATTTTCTTGTTATCTTAACCAGAAAAAATAGTTAAAAGCCTTCAGCATGAGTCCAGCAGCAGAGTAGAGAGCTGAACTTCAACCACATCTGTCAGCAATGAGACTGAAGGAAGTGGTGCAAGGCTGACCAACTGTGTGCTCTGGCGTCCCCTGCTGGTGAGTTGGGGGACCAGTGAGAACACAGCCTTGAACCCTGGCCAGCATTACTAGCACTGAAAAAGTGGTGTGAGTCAGAGGAGTTAGCGCTGCAGTGCTCCCTCCCTTACCTGCTGTCAGTGAGGCGGAAAAGGCCCATGAGGGAGCTGAGCGCCCACCCCGACTGAGCACAGCACCTCCCCTCATCCCTGCGACTCCCTTCCTAAGGTCAGTATGGTCCACCAGGGGGTTCGTGTCACACTCCCACTAGATGGTAAGCAGCTGCTGAGATCACTGTACCACAGTCCCTAGGAAGTTGTCAGCAGCACAGGGCAGTGCAGTCAGAGACCCACCCTTGCAGGGCCAGTGGGAGCTGAACACACACCCCTGACCTTCTGCCGCAGCTCAGCAGAAGGGTGGCCTGATCAAAGGAAGAGTAGATGGGACCCAGAAGATCCTAATACAGCCTTCAAATGTCCAGAACCCAGTAAAGTTCAGAACTCCTTATATCAATAACCAGAAAGTTAAAAACCTGAATGAGAAATTAGAATCTACTGACATCAATCCTGGGTTGACTCAGGTAAGGAAATATTGTCAGATATTATTCAGAAAGAATCCTAAAATTCATGGGACAAGCAGCTACAAGCATCCTTAGCATTGATGGAGGAGAGAAACTCGGAATTTAAATAGAAGCCATAAAAACAAAAGTAATGGAAATTATAAAAATGAAAAACAGAATAGGTGAAATAAACTAAACCTCTCTTCAGGAAGTTAGGAGGAGGTCAAACTAACTTCCTCCCTCCCTCCCTCCCTCCTCCCTCCTTCCTCCCTCCCTCCCTCCCCCCCCTTCCTTCCTTCCTTCTTCCTTCCTTCCTTCCTTCCTTCCTTCCTTCCTTCCTTCCTTCCTTCCTTCCTTCCTTCCTTCCTTCCTTTTAGAGAAGGACCAACTTCACTACTTCTGTATTATCTCAGCACCATGAATATTCCCTAGAGGACATCACTAGGGGGCGCTGTGGATCTTCTCAGTGCAGTAAGGCCTGAAGCCAACTCAAATGGTTTCAACTGAATAGGCCCTGTGTCCATGCACATGGCCTGAGTAGAGGTGACATCAGGTGATTTCTCTCAAGGGACAGACTCAGAGCTCACAACCACCACCCCCTCCTCCTGAGAGGGAAGCTGAGAACTGTGCTGAGGACGTGGAAGTGGATGGTGTTGTGGGCTCATATTTGCATAATGCTCCAGCAAACATACCCTTTACCCAGGGGGCTGAGGAGATAAAGGGACACCACGGAGACCAGCACCATCATGAGACCTGGGGAACTAGGAGAGTCTCCACCATGACCTGGACTCCTCTCCTCCTCCTTCCACTCCTCACTCTCTGCCCAGGTCCATGGACATTTCAGAGACCAGCCTTTGGAGAGGTCCCTCTGCCTTCATTCTTCATTCCTGATTCTGTCTGTTTTTATTTCAGGGTGCAGTTCTCAGGCTGTGGTGACTCAGAAGCCCTCTGTAACCGTGTCCCCAGGAGGGACAGTCACTCTCACCTGCAGCTCCAGCACTGGAGAGGTCACTAGCAGTCTCTATCCACACTGGTTCCAGCAGGAGTCAGGCCAATATCCGAAGACACTGATTTATGATACAAACAATAAGGTCTACTGGACCCCCACCCGGTTCTCAGGCTCCATCCTTGGGGACAAAGCTGCCCTGACCCTCTTGGGGGCCCTACCAGAGGTTGAGGTTAAATATTACTGTGCTCTGTGGTACAGCAGCCGTTTCCACAGTGACAGATGCAGGTGGGGAAGTGAGACAAACCCCTGGCTCAGTGCACCCTCTGCTCTAATGTCCTGTCTCCTGTTCACAGAGGCTGCGTGTCGCTAGTGCGGGCTCAGAGGTATATTATCCTTGGCCCCAGAGGAGGCAATTAAATCAATTGTGAAAGGTTTTAACTCATCATTTTATGAAAACAAAGTGGTCTTAAAACCAAGTCCAATATAATTAACACTTGCACAGGTAATGGACAGAAGCAACAGAAGGAAACTTATACACACATGGACGCAACACATCATGTCAGAATGTTGCTTGGCCACATTTAGTAACAAGACAAACTTAATAATATAGTGTAAAACCCAGCAGAAACAGAGCCACTTTCAAATAGAGTCAGGGTTTCCATCCCAGAGGGATTTTCCTGCACATCCTCCTTCACAAACATCTGTAGGATTTGAGGACAAAATAATCCCTGGGCTGTGACAAAGTGAGCGTATATTCTAAATAACTGTCTGCAAAGCTAACAGGAGAGCCCACATCCTGCCTACAGGCCTAAAAATTAGACAGTCTTAAGCCCTGCTCAGCTAAAGAATAACTTAGCTTATTTTCTCCAATGGAAATCCCTTCCTTGGCTTATTATCATCAACACAAACACTTCCCTTCTTCTCATGTGATTACTTCCCTCCCGTTCCTCCTAAAACCACGGCCTTCGCCCCATCCTGGGACATAACTTGGCTTCCTGTCTCAGAGTATGGCCCAAGGTAGCAATGATTTTTATCTCAAATAAATATCGTCACCTCTCACTTCGGCTTTTAATTTTAAAGTTAATAATAATGATATTATAGAGCTATGATTTTATTTATAGAGATAAATGCTGCAATGAAATTAGTAGAAACATAATAAAAATATGAAAAAGTTCCTCTTTCCATGACTCTGGATAAAGTCTAAAATAATAAAATGGGAAAAATCCAAAAATAACATCTTATAAAATATAATAGCTAAGGTAAATTTTTTTACTCTGGAGAAGAAAGCTCCACCTCCCCCATCTATATCCAGTTATTTGGCAAATCCCCCCTGTGTTCCTGAGAAATGTATCTGGATCACAAAAGCACATCATCCAGGCCCTTCTGTGATAGAGCGCGTTCCCTACAGCGGCTCTGAGAACAGGACGTGTTCCCTGCAGGGCTGAGGTGTGATGGCAGAGACACAGGCTGAGCACAGGCTGCGGGATGTTAGGAGTTGCCATGAGCCCCCAGAAGCTAGGAAGAGCCAAGAAAACACTTACCCAGAGCCTTCATGGGCCCCGGCCTGCAGACATCTGGATCTCAGACTTAACCCCACAACTGAGGGAGAATTCATGTCCCGTTCTCTAAGTCTCTCAGCCCGTGGTACTTTGTTGCAGCAGCCCCGGGACATAGGACAGTAGGACAGCACACATCCAGTGACAGGGCTGAGGGCATCAAGTTCACAACAGTTGCAAGTGTAGCAGAGGTTCCCACCCCGACATGAGGACCTGAAGGTCAGGGAACCGTGTCCATAGTGTATAAATGTGACTCATCACTGCTGTGCTGTGCTCTGTCCTGAACGGGGACACTGTCTGAATCCCAGGGGGACAAGGTGCATGAGCAGCCACTCTTCCCATCACTGTGGGGGTCCAGTTGGGAGACTGGGTCTCCATTTCCCACAATGCCATTCTCTGTGAGTTTGCAGGTGTGGACCATGACTGGGCACACTTACCCCTGAGGACATAGCAAAAATAATAATAAATTCCAAGTGCAGTTCCACCAGCTCATGAGACACCCATCAAAAGATGTTCACCTTCAGGAAACCATCCTGCTCAAGGGGGCTTATAGCTGCTCTAACACATTGGGGTTGACTTCCTGGGGTTTCCTGTCATGTCTCCTCCGCCCACTTTGAGACAAGGGGACAGCTACAGCAACAGCCCACATCTTTAGACGGATTTGGGTTCTGAGCATACGGACATAAGGAACAGACTTCTGGTACCCCCAGCAGGAGGACACCTGGACCAGGTGCTGCCCCAGGGGAGGGGCATGTGTTATGGGAGGAGGAAGAAGAGGACAGTTGGCAGGTGTCCAGTCTGAGAGCAGCTCCAGCAGCAGAGCCTGTGTTTCCTCCCATGGACGGTGTCTTGCAGTCCGGCCTCCCTCAGGCACACAGACCAGACACATTGCTAGAGGAGCTCCTCCCGGGAGCTCTATCAGAAACTGGTGGGTCTAAACACAGCAAGAGATGGAGTCTAGCAGATGCTGTAGACCCTGCCACGGTTCTTCTTTCAGAGCTGGCCAAGCCCTGCCCACTGACTGGCTAAGAGTTGTCATCTAATAGGTCTAAGCTGGCACTTTAACCAGGATTGCAACTGGATAAGAAATTTCTGTATGTTGCCTGTGAAATGAGTGATGGGGACTTAGCGTAGGAGAGTGACAAGCACTGAACCAGAAGGAAGCTCTGTGGTCCAGCGTCCAGGTGAGTTTCAGCACCGGGTCCACTGGTGCTCGTCACAGGCACAGACGGAGAGAGGAGGCAGGGGACAGGGTCCAATGCTGACAGACCAGGGAGACCTCATGAGATGTTCAAGATTTTCACTAAATCACTGTAAAGGGGGATGCATGGGAGATTTATAATCAGAGAGGGGCATCATCAGATGTGCATATTCGAAATACAACTCTGATAATCATGCAAAGAATGAAATGTAGGGAAGACAAACAACAGGCAACACTGGACTAGGGGTCTGCATGGTCACGGGGAGTGTGGGTGACAGCCTGCACTTGGCCACCTTGAGTGGTACAGGGAGGTGTGGAGAATGGGGACATATTGTGGCTCAAACCATGAGTCTGACAGTGTCTTCAATATGCAAGGCGTGTGCATCTCAGCAGTCAGGACTGAGACATAGGTGGGGATTCCACCTTGGTGTGAGGAACTCTACAGTAGTTATGGGCAATTTATCAGAATTAGATCATGGATATTTGAAAAGAGAGAAAAATGCTGAGCTACAGACACCAGCTGGGCTCACAGGGCTTTAGGCCATGGGGAGGTCTGTCTGGTTAACATCCGGGGTGCAGTGGGTTATTGCTGTGGTCTCTACGCAGCTGCTCAGTGAGGACCATTCAATCAAAGGAGCCTGAGCCTGGGGGCTACATGCTGTGCTCACTGATGGAGACTCAGCAGCTGTGACCTCTCCGGCCTGGCAGAATCCCCTGTGCAGGGACATTTGTTTTGTTTCATCAGGTGCTTCCTCCCAGAGCTCTCCCAAGCAGTGAAGCAAACCTCCATCCTCCTCAGTCTGGGGGTGAGCTGATCTCAGCACCAGGGCTGGGGGGGGGACAGTCACTGAGGGACACACATTTGCATGGACAGCCCCTCCTCTGGCAGAGGGGGGAGAAGAAGAGGAGGCCTGGGGCAGCCCAGCCCCACTGTGGGCTCAGGGCTGTGAGCACCATGGCCTGGACCCCTCTCCTCCTCGTGCTCCTCTCTCACTGCGCAGGTGGGGACAGAACTTGAAAATCCAATATCAATTCCAAGCTTTTCCAAGCCTTTTAGGTCAGACCTGAAGAATTTTAAACAGGTCTCAGCCCCATCACTTGTGCACCTCTGTGTTTGCAGGTTCCCTGTCCCAGCCTGTGCTGACTCAGCCGCCCTCCCTCTCTGCATCTCCTGGAGCATCAGCCAGACTCACCTGCACCCTGAGCAGCGACATCAGTGTTGGCAGCTATGGTAAAGAAATACACTGGTACCAGCAGAAGCCAGGGAGCCCTCCATGGTATCTCCTGAGATTCTACTCAGACTCAAACAAGCACCAGGGCTCCGGGGTCCCAGCTGCTTCTCTGGATCCACAGACCCCTTGGCCAATGTGGGGCTCCTGCTCATCACTGGGCTCCAGCCTGAGGAGGAGATGGACTATTACTGTATGATTAGGTGCAATAATGCTTTGCACAATGACAGACAAGATGGGGAAGTGAGGCAAAACCTCAACTTACTGGACTTGGTTCATGACAAATGCACATTTTAAATCACTTGTATGTACGGGTATACAGATGATACGTGCAAGAACCATCTGACTCATAGTGGGTCTACCTTCCATTCTCTAGTCTATGTTTCTGAAGTCTCAGGAAAAGAGTATAAAACCAAAAGAAGTTATGAGAGAAATCTTGCCTGTTTTCCATGTGTAATAAACCCAGAGCCTGTGAAACAGCCCTTTTGAAATAATGAGAGACTTTTGAGCTTTTTTCTTGATCAAGCCCTGGACCTTCCTACAAGTGGACAATTTTTAACAGTGTGGACTCTGCTCTTCCAGGGGTCCAAGCGGCAGCTGTCCCACACTCACCAGCCTCCAGAGCTCAGGACTGGCTGTGGGGCAGTGTCCCTGGGCCAAGGCACAAAACGTGAGATGCGGGTGAAGACTCAGGCCCAGGAGGAACCCCAGGAGCAGAGCTGGCCTGTCAACCTCGCTGGGTCCCTGGCATCCTCAGTTGTGAAGTCAGGGAGAGGGGGAACCAAAAGGGGAAATGTTTGGTCTGAGGCCAAGAAACCACATTTAGGGTCACAAGGGGCGGGGGACGCTCCACTGTTGCTGAGGAAATGCAGAGCCCACTCCAGGGAAGGGGGCGAGGTGGGTCTGTGGACGAGATGGTCTTACAGCCGACAGCACCCACGGCCGTGGGGACTCCAGAGGGGGGCTCGGGCACTGACTGTGTCCTCTCCTCTCACAGCCAACTGGAGCTGGGATTTCGGGAGCTGATCAACAGCTGCTGGTTGACACAGTTACAACAATGTGGAAGAGGCACAGCGGCACTCCCCCCTAACTTCTTGGGTTTTATTTGATTTTTCTCCCCCCCCCCTTTTTGGGTGTGTGTGCTATCACTTATGGCACAAGGTTAGCGTCTGGAATTAATAGTCGAACTGTGCTTTCCCTGCAAATTCACAGTAACTTCTCTGGAAATGAGACAAAGAGTGTGAATTTCACTGAAAAGCCTATAACCCCCCCTAGCCTTTTCATGTTATAGAAGAGTAGAAAAACTTTCCATTCCTCTTACATACCTGACCTTCAGGTAGTGGAACACTCTGAGAAAAATAAAGTTAGAACTTAACTAGTTCATGAAAATAGTAGACAAACATAATTTTACTAGACAAAAGTCCATTAGGTAAGGTACTGTTATAAATCAATACTGACCTTTTAGAAGCTTGCTCTAATATTGTTTTTGCTGCTCAAGTTATTGTATAACTGTACTTAGAATGGCTGACCACCTGATTTATAGCTTAAAGAAATGTACTAACCTCTTCCTGGAATATTTATCCACATAAAAGCAAAAACAACTATTAATCAATGTATTCTGTATAACATGTAATTGTAACTTAGTGTATAAATATAACTCTGTACTAGCCATTGGCAGAGATGCCCGGCAGATGAGCTAAAGAATTCGGCTTTCTCACTCATTTCGTGCCGACGCCATCCATTTCTGTGGGACCTCTGGATTCCCTCTGGGGCGGGACCCCAGCAGTGGGACATCCATAGCAGGAACTCCCCAGAATGTGCCTGAGTCACTCCCCCTGTGAAATCTTGATGAGCCTAGATCAAAAGTCATTTTCTCTTGCACAGGGAGTAGCACACCTGTCCTTATCTAGGGCTCCAGACAGATCTCTTACCTTGTGAGCTAGGTTAGAGGTGACTGAGTCCCAGAGTTCAGCCTCTTCTCTGGCTCCTGTGTTTGTCCCCCTGTGAAGGTCTTGATAAGCCCAGATTTACGTAGCTTTCTTCTGTATTAGGCGTGGCACATACATGGAGGGTTACCATGGCAATGGATCCAAGGGTTCCTGGGCAGATCTCTTGCCTTGTGACATAAGACAATAGTGACTGACCCTCAGGGGTTCAGCCTCTTCCCTGGATCTTGTATGAGCACATGACATCCCAGACCCCCTCTGGGCTCCAAGCTGATGAGGAGGCTGACCATCACGGACACATGACTCAGTACAACTCAATGCCACAGAGAACTCTCACCGTATCGGAAGTGAGGTAAACATCTGCCCAGCTCTCCGGTGACCCATCCTGGCCCTCTCCCTGACTGTGACCAAAGCCAGCTTAGGTTTTGACTTTTCTGTCACTTGTGCTGCAAACCATGAGGGTTCCTGTTCTCATTGTGGTCTATATTTATGAGGACCATAACATTATCTTTTCTTGCTGTTCTAATGGAGCATTATGGCCATGTAACCAGTTTCTTGTTTTGTTTTGTTTTTTTTTTTTTGTACTTTTCTGAAGCTGGAAACAGGGAGGCAGTCAGACAGACTCCCGCATGCACCCGACCGGAATCCACCTGGCACGCCCACCAGGGGGAGATGCTCTGCCCATCTGGGGCATTGATCTGTCGCGACCAGAGCCACTCTAGCGCCTGGGGCAGAGGCCAAGGTGCCATCCCCAGCGCCCAGGCCATCTTTTGCTCCACTGGAGCCTCGGCTGCGGGAAGGAAAGAGAGAGACAGAGAGGAAGGAGAGGGGGAGGGATGGAGAAGCAGATGGGCGCCTCTCCTGTGTGCCCTGGCCGGGAATCGAACCTGGGACTTCCGGACGCCAGGCCGTGTAACCAGTTTTTAATACGTTCCTGCATGTTGCTGGGCTCTGTGAGAAGGAAAGCAGCAGTTCCTCATCTGGGACCTGGTTCCCCAGGGCCGGCTACTCTCAGGTGAGACCACGAGGCTCTGGGGAATCACCTGCTGGCGCCACACTGCAGATAGGATGTGCACAGTACTTGAGGTTGAATTTGGAGAGCTTCTATTATTTTTATTTCAAAATATTACCTTTCTTATAAACTAATAGTTTCAAGAATAAAATTGCAATTTCTTTTAAACCCACAGTGACATTAATATTTAATATAAATTACAGCCTATTAAAAAGGCAGCACTCTTCTACACTGTGAATGTTATCTCACGACATGTGAGGTCGGTTCTGTTTAATCCCTGGTTGTCAGTACACCATAATTTCAGATCTCCTCCAAACACAAATCCAGACTCAGATTACTTTATGTATTAGTTTTATCAGTCATTGAAGTAGCTAAGTATAAATATTCTACATAAATATTATGAATAAAATAAAGAGTGGTTTTCAATGTATTTCTGGAAACCAAATTGTTTTTGTTTCTATAACCAGATAAGAACAGTTAGACTGCAGACCCACGGTCCCATCTGTGATTCAGGCCGCCCATCCCCACTGGGCCCTGGTCCTCCACAGAGCCCTGTGCTTCCCTCCCTCGGTCAGCAGTGCCAAACAAGGGACTTGTCTCACACCCCACTTGGTGGGAACCAGTTGGTAACAATCCCCGCCTCATTGTCCCCAGGAAAGTGTCAGCAGGACAGAGCAGGGGTGGGTCATTGTTTCACCTTTGCTGGGACACCCAGTGTCCCGTGGGAGCTGAACACACCCCTGCCCTTCTGCCATGGCTCAGCGGGAGGGGGCCTGACTAAAGGGAGAGTAAATGGGAGCCAGGGGAGAGTGATGCAATCCCGAAATGTCCAGGGTCCAGTAAAAATGCCACTTGTCACACCAAGAACCAGAACAATCAAAACTTGAATGAGAAAGAAGAGTCTACTGACATTAACACAGAGATGACACAGATGATGTAATTATATGATGTATATTCTTAGGCAGCAATGATAATATCCATTCAATGAGAAACAAGTGCTTTTGGTACACATGGGAAACAAGAGAAAAATCAGCACTAAAAAGGAAGTCATAAAAACAAAACAAATAGAAATTATAGAACTGAGAATAGAATTGTTAAAACTAAAGAAGAAAATTCTCTGCAGGAACTCAAAAGAAGGAGACGCAGTATTTATTTACTTTCAGAAAATAAAGAAAAACCTATACATATACTATTTCCTCTGCATATCCTCACCACCATGGAACATTTTCTGGAGGACGTCACCAGGGGGCGCTGTGGGTCTTCTCAGAGCTCTAACACCTTATGTCTACGGCCATATCACCCTGAACGCGCCCGATCTCGTCAGAGCTCTAACACCTTAAACTTGAATGTTTCTAATTCAATGTCCCCTGAACCTTTGCTCACTGCTCCAAGTTGGAGGTGACAACAGGTGCTTCCTATCAAGGGACAGACTCAGCGTTCACAGCCTCCGGCCATGGTGAGCACTGTGACCTGGACTGCTCCTCACCTCGTTCATCTCTCTCACTGCACAGGTAGAGACTGCTCTCGAGGACCAGGTCTCATTTCCCAGATTCATTTCCTTCATACTCAGTGTCCTGAGAAACCTTACCCTGTTTCCTGCTTTGTCATCCTTGAGTGCTGTGTCGGCAGGTTCCCTGTCCCAGCCTGTGCTGACTCTGCTGCCTCCCTCTCTGTGTCTCCTGGAGCATCAGCCAGACTCACCTGCACTCTGAACAGTGACTTCAGTGTTGGTAGCTATGGTATAGACTGGTTCCAGCAGAAGCCAAGAAACTCTCTCAGTATTTCTTTTCCTACTACATAAGTATGGATTTGGGCTCCGGGGTCCCCAGCTGCTACTCTGGATCCAAAGACACCTCGGCTAATGCGGGGCTCCTGCTCATCTCTGAGCTCCTCCCTAAGGACGAGGCGTGCTGTTACTGTGCTACATAGAAAGTAACAGTGATATGTACACAGTGCTCCAGAGTCAAGGGGAAATGAGACTAAAACCTTTCTGTGCTCCCCTGACCACGGTAGTCATTCTTGCTCTAACTGGGACCAAGTATAACCTAGAGTAACATCTGTTGTCACGTTTTTAGGAAATAGTTGAATTACTCAAAACAGAAAATCTATTATCTTTTCATAGGTTTTTCCTCATGAACCATCAAAAGTTAAAGTTCCTGACCTGGTGATGGCACAGTGGATAGAGCGTCGGCCTGGGATGCTGAGGACCCCAGTTCAAAACCTGAGGCTGCTAGCTTGAGTGTGGGGTCATAGATAAGACTCCATGTTCATTCCCTTGAGCCCAAAGTCACTTCCTTGAGCAACGAATCACTGGCTTGGCTGGATCCTGCTGGTCAAGACACGTATGAGAAAGAAATCAATGGACAACTAAGTTGTTGACAGTATGAGTTGATATTTCTCATCTCTTTCACTTTCTGTCTGTCTGTCTCCCTCTAAAATAAATAAATAAATAAATAAATAAATAAACCAAATTCAGTTTATATTGGCATTGAAATAAACACCTAAGGATAAATCTAACAGCAAGGAAAAGGAACACGCCTTCATGGGACAGTCATTGCTCTTTACCTGACCCTGCTGTAAGAAAAATAACATAAATAAAACAAGCTCAGTTCTGACCACTGAACAGCCAAAGGCCTCATGGAAAGAATCACCTGAGGAGTCTGCATAGAATATAAAAAGTGTCCTGAAGTGATAGTGAGGTCATGTAAGGGGACACCTGTGCTCCCTTAAAGCAGAGGTCAGTGGTCAGGGCTTTGGGGAGGCAGGAGCTGTCTCTGATGGGCCTTAGTCACCATGCTGTATCTAGGCCTGGGCACCAGGGGGCGCACAGGACTGTTCCTGAAGGTCTGGGGGGAATCACAGCTGGGACCTGTTACTTGGCATTGCCTGAGGCTCTCTGCTCAGGGCTCACAGCTGTCACCTCATTGAGTCTTACCCCTACTCATCTTCAGGCACAGGGTCTAGTGAAGAGTGAAAACCTGGGGGAAGACTCTCATTTGCATGAGTGGCCCCTCCCCCTTGCAGAGTATGAAGAGGGGCAGGGAGAGATGTGGGGGAAGCTCTGCTTCAGCTGTGGGGCCACAGAGACAGGACTCAGGGATGACCTTCGCCATGGTCTTGTCCTGTCTCCTCACCCTCATCACTCTCTGCACAGGTGACTGGATAAGGGGACAAGGGAAGAAACCTTGGAAAGACTCATGGTGTCTGCTTCCCTTCTTTGTCTCTTGACCCATAATCACCATCTCTGTGTCTCTCCCTCTTCCAGGATGCTGGGCCCAGGCTGTGCTGACTCAGCCGCCCTCCGTGTCTGGGTCCCGGGACAGCGGGTCACCATCTCCTGCACTGGGAGCAGCTCCAACATTGGGAATGGTTATAGTGTGCAATGGTACCAACAGCTTCCAGGAACAGCCCCCAAACTCCTCATCTATGACAGTAACAGTAGTCCCTCGGGGGTCCCCGACAGATTCTCTGGCTCCCGATCGGGCAGCACAGGCACGCTGACCATCGCTGAGCTCCAGGCTGAGGACGAGGCCAATTATCACT
The DNA here is from genome assembly GCF_036850765.1 of Saccopteryx bilineata. Lineage (NCBI taxonomy): Eukaryota > Metazoa > Chordata > Mammalia > Chiroptera > Emballonuridae > Saccopteryx > Saccopteryx bilineata. Next base: position 252,566,200 of record NC_089491.1, read on the forward strand.
GCCAGTCCTATGACAAGAGTCTCAGTGCTCGCACAGTGCTGCAGGCCTGTGGGGAAGTGAGACACAAACCTGTCCCCCTGAAATGAGTTCTCCTGGGCTGTTCCCACTCCTCTGGTAAGATAACTGCTTCCTTCTCTTAGAATAGCAGTTGACTCTCAGGAGACCTCAGCTGATTCTTTGGCTCTAAATCCGGCAATTTTGGCTCCCTGACCATCACTGGGCTCCCCTAGAAGAGGGGCAGGATGGGGCCTATGTGCATGAGCAGTCCCTCCTCTGTGAGGCCAGCTGGGAGGGGTAAGAGAGGTCTGGGCTGCCCAGCCCCAGCTCTGTGTCCTAAGAAGGGGCTGTGAGCACCATGGCCCGGACCCCTCTGCTCCTGTGCTCTTCTCCTGTGCACAATGGGGACAGGCCAGACAGACACAGGGCAAACATTCAGCCTGAGCACTTTGACTCAGACCCTTAGAATTACTTGTCCCATGTGCCATGTATGTTCGCAGGTTCCCTGTCCCAGCCGGTGCTGCCTCAGCCAGCCTCCCTCTCTGCATCTCTGGGAATTCAATGAAAATCACCTGCATCATGAGAGGAGACATCAGTGTTGGCAGCAAATATACACAGTGGTTTCAGCAGAAGCCTGAAACTCTCCCCTTCCCCAGAATTTTTCTGTATAACAAATCAGACTCAGATAAGAACCAGGGCTCTGGGGCCCCAGCTGCTTCTCTGAATCCAAAGGAGCTTCGATCAATGCGGGGCTCCAACCTGAGGACCAGGCTGTCACTGTGTGATGTGATTGGGCACAATAATGCTACTCACAGTGACACATAACATGGGGACATGGGACATAAACATCAGCCTGTTTAGAATCTTGCTCCATGACAATTTAATCATTTTTACATTACTTAGATATACATGAACTGTACTTGGAAGTACTTTCTGGTTCATAATGTGTCTATTCATGTTTTTTTCATTCAGTGTTTCTGAAATCCTATCAGAGAAAATAAAACAAGAATAAAATAACCCAACACTGGTGTTGCCTCATTATCAATGTGATAAAACAAGAGCCTGTGGAGCCGCCCTCTGTCTTCACACAAGGGAAGTGAGATTCATTAACATTTGTCTTCATCGGGTCCCCAGGGCCATCCCAGTGGGTGCTCCATCATCCACAGCATGGATTCCTTCCTTCAGGGTCAGAGCAGTGACCTTCCTGTCCCTCCCAGGCTCCTGTGCGCAGGGCTGGCCGAGCAGTGCTGTGTCCCGGCTCGAGGCACCTGATGTGAGATGCTGTGTGAGGACCCAGGCTCGGGGAGAATACTGACAAAGATGACCTGCACTCTCACAGGTGCCTGTCCCTTCAGGGGTGATGTCCAGGAGACGGTAGTGAGTCAAGAGCAGATGTGGTTTGCTGTCTGAGTCCAGCACATATTTCTATGGGACCTGAGGGGGTCGGGACACTCCACCGCTGCTGGGACAATGCGGAGCCTGCTCCACGGAAGGGGATGAGGTGGGTCCATGAATGGGACTCTTTACAGCTGACAGCACTCAAAGCCGTGGGGTTCCTCGTGGATGGGTTTACTGAGCACCCAGGCCCAGACTGTGTCCTCTGTCCACTCATCTCAATGGAGGTTTCAACGATCTAGGGTGTGGGCTGGGCCTTGGGACATCAGGAGCAGGAACACCCCAGTGTCTGTCACTCCCCCTGTGAAGCTCTTGATGAGCCCTGACCTGAGGTAGCCTTCTCATGCACAGGGTGTGGCACATACATGGAGTGTTACCATGGCGATGTTTCCAAGGGTTCCAAGACACCAGACAGATCTCTTTCTTTGTGACATGAACAGGGGTGACTGACTCACGGGGTTCCTCCTCTGCTCTGGCTCCTGTGTGTGCACACGGCCTCCCTGACCCCCAGGCTCCAGCTGAGGAGGAGGCTGACCATCACTGCCACCAACTTAACACAACCCAATGTTACAGAGAACTTCCTGTCATAGAGAAGTGAGGTGAAAATCTACCCTTCTTCCCCTGTGACCTGTCACTGCTCTGTCCTTGTCTGTGACCATTCTTGCTCAGGTTTCAGCCTCTTCTGACACTTTTGCTTTAAAAACAGGAGGTCTCATGATCTCACCTTGGCCTGATTCTAGGGGTCAGTGACAACATCTCCACTTCTTAGAGGTCTTCAATTCAAACAGAATCACTTTGTACCCAGATACAACATAGCCTTCAGAGTTCTGGGCGGAGTGACAAGGACAACAGAAAACCAGGATATGCGACCTGGGAGATCGAGATGGCGTCTACCAACCTCATACCTGTCCTTGTTCTTGTCTTATGATTTGATGCTCATTCTTTGAACCCTGACACCTGAGGGAAGCTGGGTGTTATTTTGTTTCTGAGATGACACTCTGAGGAGCTCCTGACCTCCAGGCCCCGGGAGCTCCTCTCCAGAAAGGCCATGGCTCTGAGTCCTGTCTCCTGCTCACTTCCTCTAGTTTAACCCCATGACCCGTCCTACTTTTCCTGTGGGCTCTCCTGTTGGAATGATATGGAATAAATGTTAGTTGATATGGACCTAGACCTTATTCGTCCTATCCACATTGAATCCATAATATTCTGTTCATAATAATATTTATATCAATTCTTATACTGAAAAATTGCATAAATGGACAAAACTATATTAACTACCTGAAGAGTCAGAAGAAAGAAAGTATTATCATATTCACAGTCAGGGGTATGAGAACCTGCAGAAGCATCAGGAACACAAGACGCTGGTTTCTTGACAGCTCTGTGTTCTCATGGTAAAGGGGGCATAAAAAAAGCCAGGGTATGTCCACTGGGGGCTGGGGACCTAACAGGAAACCTTCACAGCAAACAACAGTCAATCAACCAAATATTTCAACCTGTCACGATCATCCCAGTAGCATTATTACCTGGTATGAACTAATGAGAATAATGGGGAACTTTCAGCCTAAGACGTGACTCAGTGTGGTCATGGCCCTGGCTGGATCGCTGAGTTAGAGCACTTTCCCAATATGTATAGGTTTGGGGTTCAATCCCAGTCAGGAAACATACAGAAACAGAAGGATGTTTCCTTCTGTCACTCTCCCTTCCTTTCTGTCTAAAATCAATAATAAAAAAGGCTCATGAACAAGAAAAAACAATGTGGTCATGAAATGGTAATGAACACAGGGACCAGTCAGAGGTAAACTCAGCTATTGGATAATCTTTTAATCTCTGGTAACATAGCATATTATTGAGCTGTCCAGAGCTCATTAGCAACCTGGAAAAATTAATGGCTCAACCCCAACATCACTGAGGGGATCTGCTCATTCTACTGCCCTGGGTAGTGACATTGGAAAGATTCAACTACAAAACCAGCTCCCTTCCAGGAGGGATGGATGGTGTGAAATGGACTGCAGTTGTGAGTTCTGAGACCAGCAGGGGGCGCTGGTGGACTGCGCCTGAGGCTCAGGGTTCTGGGCAGGCAGGCTAGGAGAGTTCTCTACTGGCTCTCGCACACTTGGGCAGGCAGTGTCCTCACTGAGGTGTGACTTGCCTGCACCTGTTGCGGCAGGAGTCACATGAGCACTCAACTCTGACTCAAATATTTGCCTCCTCTTTTATCTTCTCCTTTTATAAAGTCATCTCCTGATTTGATTTACAGGAAAGATAGAAAATATCGCAAAAAAATTAAATCGACCCACAGTGCTCCGTGGGCAAAACAGGAGACAACTAAGGAAGGATTTCCCCAAGGTCAACATTAGGCCTCAGCAAGCAGAGCTCTGGGCTCTGTCATGGCCCGGGTTCCTCCCCTCCCCTCCTCACTCCCTGCACAGGGAGTTTCCTGTGGTGGAAAGTGAGCCGGTATGGGGGAGGGAAATCGCTTTCTCCTTCCACCAGGTGCACACAGCGGGGCTGTTTCATTAGCTGTGAGGGTGCTCAACCTGCTTCAGGGTCCTGGGCAGAAGGTGCTGGGGCTGTCGCTGCCATCCTCAGTGTCTAGATCTCTATATAAAATAGTTTATAGATATCTATAGTTATATATTTATACATATAATTATGTATGCATGTTTTTGTAAAGTAAAACTAAACATAAATATGTAGTAGAGGTGACTTATGTATAAAACACAGGGTTGGATTCAAACATGGATGCATGCATGGATAAACATACAGGCACACACAAACACTACATATAGACATACATGCACACAGACACAGCTCATGACTATCACAGGCAAGAGAATCTCCCACGTCCAGAGAAGCAAAGGTTCTGTCTCCATAACTGATGCTAACTCAGCCCCGTGTCTACTTTGTTATTGTTATTGTTATTATTACTACCATATATATTCAATTAGTGAGAGCTGAGAATGCTCTCTTATTAAATACTTTTCGTTGGCTCAGTTAATTCAGTTTCTGTAACTTTTTAGTACATGTATTATAATTTAGAAATAAAAGTTTACAAGAAAAAAGTGAAAAAATTTATGCGAATTATGGAATAGAGCAAGTGATACCCTGGTTATGGTTTAATTTCTCTTGTGAGATCATGTGGTGTTTGCCATCCTCTGTCAGACTTATTTCACTTAGCTTGTTCTACAAAAGGTCTATTTATTTTTTGAAATGAATAATTTTCATATATGTTCATATACATAATATATATTCACTTGTTGATAAACATTTAGGTTGTTTCCACATCTTGTCTGTTGTAAGTAATGCTGCCATGATCATGGGGTGCATGTATATTTTTGAGTTACTTTTTTCCTTTGGTGCAGATAATACCCAGAGATGGAATAGCTGAACCGTATGGCAGTGTAGTGTTAGGAATCAGACCATGGATGTGTGAATAGACACGGTGACCTGGTGAGTTGCACTAACCTTCTGACTTTCAGGCCCTTGGACCATGAGGAGGTGTGTGCTGTGTGACCAGAAGAAGGCGCTGTGAGACAGTCCTGAATTCCCACCAGAGTTGGTGAGAACCCTTTAATCAATAGTGTCTGTGCCTGAGGGCTGGGTCCTGTGCTCCCTGATGGGGACTCAGCAGCTATTCTCACTCTGACCCTATAGGGTCTCCTGTCCCCGCCTTTGTGTGGTCTCAGCACGTTTCCTCCCAGGGCTCTCCCAAGAAGTGACACCAAACTTCCTCTCCTTCAGTGTGGGCTGTGAGCTGAGCTCAGCACCAGATCTCAGGGAGGGGCTGGGTGGTCACTGAGGGACACACATTTGCATGGACAGCCCCTCCTCTGGCAGAGGGGGGAGAAGAAAAGGAGGCCTGGGGCAGCCCAGTGCCACTGTGGGCTCAGGGCTGTGAGCACCATGGCCTGGACTCCTCTTCTCCTCGTGCTCCTCTCTCACTGCACAGGTGGGTATATTCCTCCTAGACACAGGGCAGCCATTTAACCTGTGTCAGCCACTTTGACTCAGCCCCTCACAATTACTTTGGTCCTTGTCCCATATGCCATCTGTGTTTGCAGGTTCCCTGTCCCAGCCTGTGCTGACTCAGCCACCCTCCCTCTCTGCATCACTGGGAGCATCAGCCAGACTCACCTGCACCCTGAGCAGTGGCTTCAGTGTTAGTGAATACCACATACGCTGGTTCCAGCAGATTCCAGGCAGCCCTCCTCGGTATCTCCTGAGGTTCAAGTCAGACTCAGATAAGCACCAGGGCTCCGGGGTCCCCAGCCGCTTCTCTGGGTCCAAAGACGCCTCAGCCAATGCGGGGCTCCTGCTCATCTCTGGGCTTCAGCCTGAGGACGAGGCGGACTATTACTGTGCTACATGGCATGGCAGTGGGAGCAGCTTCCGTTACTCACAGTGTCTCAGATGACGAGGAAGTGAGACAAAAACCCCTGGGTATACCGACTTTGTCCCTGAGCCTCTCTTATTGAGAATCTTCTGTGGAGATGCTTCACTGAGGGGCGACTCCACAGTTACACCGGTTCATGGACATGAATGAGTAACTCCGTTATGTAGTGCAGGGCATTGCAGGTGAGGTAATAGAGCCCAACTGCCCACAGGGTAGTAGTAAGTAAACAAATTAACACTGTGTCTGTGTCTACTACACATGACGACCAAGTCAGTCATGTTCACCCACAAAACTTATGCCGCAAAGCGTCAATATTGTGTTGCTAATGACATGTCCACAGTGCTGTGTTAATACTCATGTTAATAGTCACAGACACTCTTTCCTCCCTCTGGATCAGCCTTCAAGTCTACCTGGACCCAGATCCACAGACCATCACTGACAGCCCCTCACTCTGTTCTACTGTCTCTCCTCTGCTGCAGGACCCTCCCCCTCCTGGTCTCTCCCTCTGGCTCTTCAGGTCTTCACTCCATCCCCACATTAGTTTCAGAGAAACTGGCAAGGTCTTGCTGTGGTCTTCATTCCCCCTGGCTCTGGCTACAGGGAGGATGGTTGACAGATAGCAGACCAGAGTAAATTCATTCTTCGTTTATTTCCTACTGTCAGCTCCCCATTGAGTTGTTCACTCTCCACCACCCACAGCCAGTCTCTTTAATGTGACCATATAATATTCTTTCTTTCTTTCTTCCTTCCTTTCTTTCTTTCTTTCTTCTTTCTTTCTTTCTTTCTTTCTTTCTTTCTTTCTTTCTTTCTTTCTCTTTCTTTCTTTCTTTCTTCTTTCTTTCTTTTTCTCTTTCTTTCTTTCTTTCTTTCTTTTTCTCTTTCTTTCTTTCTTTCTTTCTTTCTTTCTTTCTTTCTTTCTTTCTTTCTTTTTCTTCCTTTCTTCCTTTCTTTCCTTTTTTCCCCTATCTGTTCTTTCCTTCCTTCTACCCTCGCTTCCTCCCTCCCTCCCTTCCTTCTTTCCTTCCTTTCTTTTCTTTCTTTCTTTTGTTCTTTCTTTCAGTAAGAGGAGAGGAGATAGACAGACTCCCACATGCACCCTGATTAGAATCTACTCAAAACCCTCACTGGTACTGATGCTCAACTCAAAGGATCTGTCCTTAGCACCTGAGGCCAATGCTCAGACCAATTGAGTGAGAAGGGGAAGAGAAAAAAGGCAAACAGAGGGGAAGAGAAGCAGATACTCGTGTTTCCTGTGTGCCCTGACCAGGGATCAAACCTGGGATATCCATATGCAGGGCCAACGCTCTATCCACTGAGCCAAATGGCCAGGGCCTGCTTTTTTCCTTAAAATGATGTGTCTATCCAACCTTTGAGTATTTATAAATAGAAACTGCTAATATATTTATTATTCATCCTTCAGAATTACTGGCCCTGAATAAAGTCAGATTTGATGTCATAAACAAAGGAAGAGCTGGCTATCGGGCACGGCTGTGATGTGTGGGCAGGAAGAAGGGGGCTGTGTGCTCACCCCCATCTTGTGTTTCCTGAGACCTGAGACCCCACAGCTGAGGGTCCTGGGCCTGCAGGAGGAACATGGACAGATTTCCCTGACTCTGCAGGACTCGGACTGCTGATTAAGGGGAAGTGTTGTCAGAGCTAATCTATATCAAATTCCTCCTCCTTGCCTAAATTTCATCCTGGTCCAAGGGAAGTGTCTTCTTACACACTGGCCTTCTTAGCTGCAGCCTCCGGGACCTGGAGGGTCTTACAGAGAACCAGCCCCAGGGATGGGTTTGCATGAAGAACCTCCCTCAGGGGACAGACAGAAAGTAAGAGGGACAGGAGGCCACTTGTCCTCATGCTTGATCTCTGAGGAAATGGCTCCATGTGGTGCATACACTCCTGGACATACATTCCTGTCTCTCTCTCCCACTCTGGGACACAATTGAGCACTATTTTACTGAAAATAGTGTCAGATCCACAGATTAAGTGCTCAGTCATTCTCTTTCTCTCTCCTCTCTCTGAGTGCACACCCCCCTGGGCTCTGCAGTTCTCAGGCTCCTGTCCCCCCAGAACTCAGGAATCAGTCTGTGCTAACCCAGCATCCTCAGGGTCAGAATCATCAGGAGGCAGACTGTCCCTCAGAGGGAACCCCAGAGACAGGAGTGTAGCTGGGGTCCTGTTATAAGAGCCTCCAGGAAATGCCCTGAGCACCTGCTCTACCGGGATGGGTGTGACACTCAGGGTCCAAGAGTGAGTCTCCAAGCCTTGTTAGCGGCTCAGCTAAAATCTCCTCTGTCCAAACCTGGGTCACAGGTTTCTTACCTCAGGCACATAGTCTGCCCCTGTCTCCTCCTTGTGACACGTGGGTCCTTTGACAAAATATGTTTAGTCTAATTGCCATTTGTAATTCAAATAGATTCCTTTATTTTTTGAGTTCCTGAATGAACACGTTCTCTGTCCTGAAACGCTGGACACAAGAAGCAGAGCTGTAGGGGCGCCCACCCCTGACCCCACGTCGCTCTGTCCTGGGAGCTCTGTCTCCGTGTGGTGGTGCCGTCACTGAGGTTGTCTGAAGTTCATAGGAGGGGACACTCTGGGGTTTCCTTTGGCTCTTGGGAAGCTTCTTTTGAGCTCTCAAAGGAATTTGATACCTTTTTTTAAAATTTTTTATTTATTTATTCATTTTAGAGGAGAGAGAGAGAGAGGTTGAGAGAGAGAGAGAGAGAGAGAGAGAGAGAGAGAGAGAGAAGGGGGGAGGAGCAGGAAGGCACATACTCCTATATGTGCCTTGACCGGGCAGGCCCAGGGTTTTTAACCGGCAACCTCAGCATTCCAGGTCAACGCTTTATCCACTCCACCACCGCAGGTCAGGCTAAATTTGATACCTTTTTGAGGAGAGCGATTTTGTTTGCCTGGTAATATCTTTCTATCTATCTATCTATCTATCTATCTATCTATCTATCTATCATCTATCTATCCATTTATTTCTTTATCAATATCTATCTATCTACACAGCTCAGAAATATTGGGGAATATTTTATAACTTCTTATTTATTTTAAAATATCCCCTAATTTTTGTGAGCAATATATCGACCTATATATAACTTTCTACACTATACATATGTATATATTAAACACTATGCACTCATGTCTGTGTTTGCAGTTTCCATCCCCAGCCTGTGCCGAATCAGCTGTCTCCCTCTCTGCATCACCAACCTACTGGGTCACCCCCCGCACCCTGAGCGGCGACGTCAGTGTCAGGGACACAGGATATGCTGGTGTCAGCAGAAGTCAGGGAGCCCTCTCCAGTCTCCCCTGACAGCAGAAGGGTGGCCAGGCCAACACCATTCTGGAAAATATAAATCCAACACCATAATTCAGCCTCAGAGATGGAGACGAGGAGGTAAAATTATGAACAAACTAAAGCTTTGTCTATTGGAATGTAAAGATTCTGTCATCCATCAGTGTCCAGAGTCACATAGTCTCCAGCAGTGACTATGGGGTTAGCCCTCAGTCTGATCCTCACCGGGGTGAGGTTAACTGTCTACTCAGACTAAACTGACAACTCCAGGCCTGTCCCAGGCCTTGCTTGGGTCCCCTGGCATTGTTCTATGGTGCTTAGCCTGAACTGTGGGCAGGGACCTTGACTCTATCTCTGTGACTGGGTCCTTCATTTCAGGGTCCTCGGCATTCTATTTGCTGACCCAGTCACCCTTGGTTGTTGGGGACTATGATCCAGTGATCACGTCATCTCTGGGAGCAGCAGCAACATTGAATCCTATAATGCTCCAAGGCCTCACACAGCTTCACAGCATCTTGGGCTCCAGCCTGAGGACGAGGTTATGACAACATTCCCGTAGGTGATGAGACTCAATGCACACAGTGCTGTGTGCTCAGGAGGAAGCGACACAGACACCCCCTCTGAGACCCCTGAGCAGACATCATTCTTGTGTGATTGTTGTCACCAGCACCTGAGGATCAGAAGCCCTTCCATGTGTCTCTTTTTCCAAGACTGTCCCCTTCTTTGTCACCATCTAGATGTTCTTAATGGCACCTCCTGCAACCGGTCATGTCCACACAGGACAGAGCTCCTTGGACAGGGCACAGCGTGTGCCCAGACAGACACAAGTGGGGCAGAGGTGGCTGATCCCAACAGTGTCAGGAACAAAGACTTAGAGACTGCCCTTGACCGGACTCATCAGCGTCAGGTCTCACTTGGGTTTCCAGTTACAGGACGTGAGAGTTTTGAGAAAAGAAGTGTTTTAAACTGGGACATCTGGACTATTACACACTGAGGAGAAAAGAGTTTCTTTTTGGAAATAAAATGGATGAGTAATAAATGTTGTGTGTTTTGCTGATTGACCTGAAACACAAGGTCTCTGAGGCCCCTTAGGAGTGAGAGGGGCACCCTTAGCCCCCACCCCCTTTGTCTATAATCCTGGCAACCTGCGTCCCTCTGACATCACAAGGGACTTCGGAAAATAGGAACAGGACACCAGGGCTGACCTGGTACTAGTTTCAGGAAAAGAGAAGCCCTTGTGCCATCTTTATTTCCTACTTAAAGTTAAGCTACCGTCTGCAGGTGACTCCCGAGTCTCTCTCAGGGTGCCCTGCCCTGAGCTGGGTCTGACTGCTGTCTGTGCCTCCCCCGGTGACCTAACTCCCCGCATCTCCAGGTGCCATGAACGTGGATGAGTAATAAACTCATGACCACACATCTTCTCGGAGCTGCCGTGTTGGGCAGATAAAATATATTATGCTCACTTTGTTAAAGATGGTGCTGCCCACATGGAAGCCCATCACCCAGGTGATATTAATGTGTGTTGGGGGTGGGCTGTGGGCAGGCAGGATCCTTGTAGCCTGGGGCTTGGTTTTAGGACTAAGCCTTTCCCACCCTTTTTGATGTGGGGTGGTGCAATCCCATCATGCCCCAGATAATTGACTTTGTATTAGAGCACGGGTCCCCAAACTATGGCCCTGGGGCCACATGTGGCCCCCTGGGGCCATTTATCTGGCCCCCGCTGCACTTCCAGAAGGGGCACCTCTTTCATTGGTGGTCAATGAAAGGAGCACATTGACCATCTCATTAGCCAAAAGCAGGCCCATAGTTCCCATTGAAATACTGGTCATTTTCTTGATTTAAATTTACTTGTTTTTTATTTTAAATATTGTATTTGTTCCCGTTTTGTTTTTTTACTTTAAAATAAGATATGTGCAGTGTGCATAGGGATTTGTTCATAGTTTTTTTTATAGTTCGGCCCTCCAACGGTCTGAGGGACAGTGAACTGGCCTCTGTGTAAAAAGTTTGGGGACCCCTGAATTAGAGACTTCCCTATTTTGTATATTGGATTAAAGGTTTTGATTTCTGCACTATAAAGTGGGGCAGACCCTGAGCTTGTGCTCTCCATTCCTGAGATTAGCATTAGAGAGCAGAGCAGAGAAAGGCCATGTGGAGGAGGCCAGGAGAAGCAGCCAAGATGGCAGAGTGCTGAAAGAGAAGCCACTATGTGTAGAGTTTGTGCAGGGAGGAGGAGGAGTTGAGGAACAGAGGTGAATAAGACTGGTGAGGTTAGAAACCTTTGATTCTAGAAAAACTCAGGTAAGTCAGTAGCTTTATCAGCACTGAATGTGAGTGGGTTGTGGAGCCTTTTGGGCAGATAAAATGTATTATGCTTACTTTGTTAAAGATGGCGCTGCTCACGTGGAGGCCGGTGCCCAGGTGATATTAATGTGTGTCTCTGTTGGCTGTAGGCAGGCACAATCCTTGTACCTGGGGCTTGGTTTTGGGATTAAGCCTTTCCCACCCTTTTTGATGTGGGGTAGTACAATCCCACCATGCCCCAGATAAGTGACTTTGTATTAGAGACTTCCCTATTTTGTATATTTGGATTCCTACATATAAAACAGGGGCAGAAGAGGACTTGCTCTCTTGGTTCCTGAGATTAGCATTAGAGAGCAGAGAGCAGAGTAAGGCCACCTGGAGGAGGCCAGGAGAAGCAGCCAAAATGGTGGAGTGCTGAGTGAAAAGCCAGTTTGTGCAGAGTTTGTGCAGGGAGAAGGAAGGAGATGGAGAACAGAGATGAAATAAGTGTGGTGAGCTAGAAACCTTTGATTCTAGGAAACTTGGATAAGTCAGTAGCTTTGTGAGCACTGAATGTGAGTGGGTTTTGGAGCCCAGTGTGTGTTTTTACTTGCCCACCCCGGTGCAAGCTAGGATTAAAGACAATGGCCCACCAGTTTTTGGCTCCATTGTTTCTTTACCAACTGTCCGAATCCAATGCAAACTGCATGGGCCAGGCGGCTGTGATGGTGGCCTCGGCTACTGGCTTTACACGCAGCTTAGTCTCCTTCTTCAGGTCTCACGTCATCACCTCTCACCCACCTCATTTATAAAGACAAAGCAGCTCAGGTGTAGATACAAGTGTAGAAATGTTACCCCCCATCCACCCTGCTGCCCCTGGTCCCACCCAGTCAGCTTCTCAAGAGGCTCAGGAGAGGGTAGGAGGGCCATGGATTTGCTGAATACATATTTGTAATTATCTCAATAAATGAAAAGCCAGAATCTGTGGGCTGAACCAAAAACTTGAGGCTAGTATGTTCCAAAAGGAAATTTTATTTTAAAAGGTCCTGGGTGCAGGCAGGCTGAGATCAGGAAAGGGTGTCAGCTCTGGGCTGTGGGAGGGAGTGGTGGATACAGGCTAGGGGCGGATTAGCATATCTTGGTTTATGGTCTTGGTCACTGACTAGATGAGTAGAAGGTGGGAAATTTTACCTGCAGAAACACCCCCTTTGCAAGTTCTTCTGATATAACACAGGCCTAATCAGCATGGTCTTATCTGGTGTCCTTAGTAAATCTCCAAGACAGCCTGGGTCAGGTATCTCCCAGGAACAGCTGGTACAGATGCCTTTGGGCCTGTGGCTAGGCTTTTAAAAACAACTATTGTGATTTTAACTCCCCTAATTGTCAGATCCCTCCCCAATGTAAGCTTCTCCTGACATTCCTGCAAAGATAAACTTTTTGTTAAATTTCAAAGTAAAGGCCAGGAAGCCATTAAGGGAGAGAATAGCAAGGAAATTGAATACAACCTTACTGTGGGGGATGATAATGTTCTTCTTTGAGCCCTTCTCCCCCCTTTGGGCCTGCATGGTTCTCAGGATGGCAGCTGAGTAGTCATTTTATCTGTCATAAGCAAGTAGGGGGGACACCACATGACATGGAATGTCTGCATTTGCACTTGGAGCCAAATGAGTCCAATCACTCCTGCAGAATCTGGGTATTTTGTAGAATCTTATAGTTGTGTCATTTGAAGACAGGGAGACAATTGATAAATTGTCAGTTGTTCCCAGGTCACATGCAAGCAAGCTAAACATGTGCCCTCCTCACTCCTGGGGCCCATCACCCCCAGACTGGGACCGAAACTCAGTGAAGCCTGGTCTTCTTCTGTCACTTGTGCTACAACCCAGGAGGCCTCATGTTCTCACCACTGTCTCTCTTTATGGGGTCACCAAGAATATCTTATCCTCTTACTGGTTTCCTGATGGGAACAGAATCCCCATGCACCCGGTTTCAAAAAATACCTCCGGGTTCCTGAGTAGCAAGAGAATAAAAACATGTTCCACATCTGTGACCTGTTTCCGGGGCATCTGCTCCCAGGCCAGCACCCAGAGACCACGGGGTGTGAGGAAATGCTTTATTGTCTGTCAGTGCCACGTTTGAGAAAATGTACTTAAAATTAAATTTGAACAGCCTCTTTTATTTATATTTTAAAATACTTTGCCTTAAATAAAACAGTAAATTTCTTTCTGAAAATAAAAACTCCATTTATTTAAAATCTACAATGATATGTATAGTGGTAACCTGGCATTTTGTATATTTTAAATAATATCTATGAAACTGAAATATGAATAGTTTATTCCAATGTTTGCCATTACATATTTTAAGTACTTTATCGCTGTTTTCAGACTTTCCCAAAACATAAATGGTGTCTCATGTTGACTTTGTTAATTTGAGCTAATATTTAAGTGGGAAATAATAAATATTGTGTACACAGTTTTGATTTGTTTTTATTTTAGTGTGTGCATGAAAAAGAGAGATGGAGAGATAGACAGGGACAGACAGACAAGGGAGAGAGATGAGAAGCATCACTTTTTAATTGTGGCACCTTAGTTGTTCATTGATAGCTTTTTCATATGTGTTTTGACTGGGGTCTCCAGCTGAGCCATGACTCCTTGCTTAAGCTAGTGACCTTGAGCTTCAAGCCAGTGACCATGGGCTCAAGCTGGTGAACCCTTACCCAAATTGGCAACCTTGGGGTTTTGAACCTGGATCCTCAGCATCTCAGGCTGATGCTCTATCCACTGCACAAAAGCCTGGTATGCTATGCACACAGTTTTAAAGAAACTGCTGAAAGGAACATTCCCCAACATATTTTTGTGAGGAACATTTCCCTTGTTATCCTAACCAGAAAACAAAATAGGTAGAAGTATTTACCCATGATTACAGCAGTGAAGTGGGGAGCTGAACTTCAACCCACCCCTCAGCAATGAGACTGAATGAGGTGTCTAAAGCAGACTGAGTTTGGACTCTTATGCTGCATGCAGGTGACTCTGGGACCAGTGAGAGCACAGCCTTGAACCCCACCTGCATTAACAGCACTGAATAGAGGTGAGTGGCAAAGCAGTTAGTGCTGCAGGTGTCCACTCCCCACCCTGGTGTCAGTGAGGCCAAAGAGCCAGGGGAACACTGAGTGCCCACGCCCAGTGAATACAGACCTTCCCGTTGGCCCTGTGACTCCCTCCCTGAGGTCAGCAAGGCATAGTACAGGTTTTGGGTCACAAGCTCACTTGCTGGGAACCAGCTGGTGACTGTCACTGGCCCACGGGACCCAGGAAGGTGTCAGCAACACAGGGCAGTGGAGTCAGAGACCCACCCTTGCAGGGCCAGTGGGACCTGAACACACACCCTGACCTTCTGCCGCAGCTCAGCGGGAGGATGGCCTGATCAAAGGAAGAGTAGATGGGACCCAGAGGCTCCTAATACAACCTTCCTATGTCTGAGATACAGTAAAACTCAGCACTCCTTATATCAAGAATCAGAAAGTTAAAAACCTGAATGAGAAATAAGAATCTACAGTGAGATGAACTAGATGAGGAAATATTGTGACAGATATTTTGGAAACAATCCTAAAATCCATGTGTAAAGCAACAAAAATTGGTAACAGATGTAAAGGAGAAAAACTCAGAATTTAAATCGAAGTCATGGACACAAAACAAAGGAAATTATAAAAATGAAAAATTCAATAGGTGAAATAAAATAAACTCTAAGAGGCCCTAGCCGGTTGGCTCAGTGATAGAGTGTCGGGCCAGTGTGTGAAAGTCCCGGGTTCAATTCCCAGTCAGGGCACACAGAAGTGCTCATCTGCTTCTCCACCCCACCCTCTCTCACTTCTCTCTCTCTCTCTCTCTCTCTCTCTCTCTCTCTCTCTTTCTCATTTTCTCTCCTCTAATCCTGCAGTCATAGCTTGATTGTAATGAGTTGACTCCATGGCCTCCACCTCAGGAGCTAAGAAAATGGCTCTGGTTACAATGAAGCAATGGCCCAAGATAAGCAGAACATCGCCCCCTAGTGGACTTGTCTGGTGAATCCCGGTCCAGGCGCATGCACGAGTCTGTCTCTGCCTCCCCTATCTCACTTTAAAAAGAAAGAAAAAAATAACTCTAGGAAATCAGGGGTAGGTCAACTTGTTTTATCTATCATCTATTTAATCTATCTGAAAAGAGGACCAACATCGTTTTTTCTGATAGTCCCAAGACCATGAATATTCCCCAGGATGTCACGGGGGTGGGGGTGGGGGGCTATGATCTTCTCAGAGGTGCAAGCCTGAAAAGAACTCAAATGGTTTTAACTGAAATGGGACCTGCACCCACACACATGACCCTAGTTAGAGGCAACAGCAGATGCTTCCTCTTAAGAGACAGATTCAGAGCTCACAACCACCACCCCCTCCTCCTGAGAGGGAAGCTGAGAACTGTACTGAACCCAGAATTAACTGGGTGTTGCTTTGGGCTCATATTTGCATAATGCACATTCAAACACACACTTTACCCTGGGGGCTTAGGAGATGAAGGGACACCACGGAGACCAGCACCATCATGAGTCCAGGGGAACTAGGGAAGTCTCCACCATGACCTGGACTCCTCTCCTCCTCCTTCCACTCCTCACTCTCTGCCCAGGTCCATGGACATTTCAGAGACCAGCCTTTGGAGGGATCCCTGTGCCTTCATTCTTCATTCCTGATGGTGCTTATTTTTATTTCAGGGTGCAGTTCTCAGGCTGTGGTGACTCAGGAGCCCTCTATGACCGTGTTCCCATAGAGACAGTCACTCTCACCTGCAGCTCCAGCAGTGAGGGGTCATCAACAGTAACTCTCCACACTGGTTCCAGCAGGAGTCTGGCCAGGTCCCCAGGACACTGATTTATGATACAAGCAATAAGCTCTCCTGGACCCCTGCCTGGTTCTCAGGCTCCATCCTTTGTGGCAAAAAGCTGCCCTGAGAAGCTGGGGTCCTGTCCCAGGCTAAGGTCAAGTATTACTGTGCTCTGTGGTACAGCAGCCATTTCCACAGTGACAGATGCAGGTGGGAAGTGAGACAAACCCCCGACTCAGTGCACCCTCTGTTCTAATGTCCTGTCTCCTGGTCACAGAGGCTCTATCTTCTAGTGTGGGCTCAGAGGTCCGTGCTCTGAGGCCCCAGAAGAGTGAATCAAATCAATTTTTCTAAGCATAAAATGTTCTAACCCACCATTTTATGAAAACAAAACAATCTTAAAAAGAAGACCAATGTAATCAACAATTCCATAAGTAATGGACAGGAAGAGCAGAAGGAAACTTATACACACATGGACACACACAACACAGTCACGTCTGAATTTAGCTTGGCCAGCATGTAATAACAAGACAAAACTATCAATAAATAATATAGTATAATAACCAACACAAACAGAGTCACTTTCAAATGCAGTTGGAGCCTCCATCCCAGAGGTATTTCCCTTCATGTCCTTCTTCTCAAACTTCTGTGATGGTTGAGGGAAAATAATCCTTGGGCTGTGACAAAGTGAGCGTATATTCCAAACAACTGTCTACAAAGCTAACAGGAGAGCCCACATCCTGCCTACAGGGCTGAAAATTACAGTCTTTAGAACTTCCACCAAACTGTTTAGCTAAAGAATAACTTAGCTTATTTTCACCCATAAAAATCCCTTCCTTGGCTTATTATCACCAATAGAAACACTTCTCTCTTCTCATGTGATTACTCCCCCCCCCCCCCACCCCCCCCCGTCCGTCGTGAAATCACTGCCTTTGCCTCATTCTTGGACATATTTGGCTTCCTGTCTCAGAGTGTGCCCTAGGATGGCAATGTTTTTATCTCAAGTAGATGCCTGTTTCCTCTCACTTTGTCTTTAAATTTGTAGGCTAAGAATAGTGACATTATACGGGTACGATCTTATTTGTAAAGATAAATGCTAGAGGGAAACTTAGTAGAAACACAGTCAAAACAGAAAAAATATCACCTCTACCACTGACTGGCAGAAAAGCCTAAAATAATAAATTGGGGGAAATCTTAAAATAAGAGTCATATAAAGTATAGTAGTTGCCTGACTTCAGATGGCACAGTGGGTAAAGCCTTGACCTGGAACACTGAGGTCGCCAGTTTTAAACCCTGAGCTTGCCTGGTCAAGGCACATATGGTAGCAAATACTGCAAGTTGATACTTTGTACTTCTCCTCTCTTTCTCTCTCTAATAATAATAATAATATATATATATATATATAACTTAATAAAAATGTTTTGTTAATTATCTTTACTCTGGAGAATAAAGGTCCCACATCTTAATTCATTTATCTGAATAAAGACCCCCCTCTGTGTTTCTGAAGGTCAGTTATACAGGTCACAAAAACAAATTAGTGCTAATTTTTCTGCGATAGAGTGCATTCCCTACAGAGGCTCTGAGGACAGGGCAGTGATTCCTGCAGGGCTGAGCTGTGATGACAGAGACACAGGCTGAACACAGGCTGCGGGATGTTAGGAGTTGCCAGGAGCCCTAGAAGGTCAAAGAGACAGGAAAACACTTATCCACAGCCTTAAAAGGCTTTGGCCAGCTGACATCTGCATCTCAGACTTAACCCCACAACAGACAGAATTGATATCCCCTGCTCTAAGTCACTCAGCCCGTGTACTTTGTTGCAGCAGCCCTGGGACACAGGACAGCAGGACAGCACAGCCAGTGACAGGGCTGAGGGCATCAAGTTCACAATTGTTTCAAGTATATAGCAGAGGTTCCAACCCTGGCATGAAGACTTGATGGTCACAGAACCGTGTCCCTAGTGTATAAATGTGACTCATCACTGCTGTGCTGTGCTCTGTCCTGACGTGGACACTGTCTGAATCCCAGGGGCCAAGATGAAGCAGTGACCAATCTTCCCATCACTGTAAGGGGTCCAACTGATAGAGTAGGTCTCCATTACCCACAGTGCCGTTCTCTGTGAGTTTGCAGGTGTGGACCTTGATGGGGTACACTTATACTTGAGGACACAGCAAGAGTACTAATAAATTCCAAGGACAGCCCCACCAGGTCAAGAGACACTCATCATGAGAAGTTGACCTTCAGGAAATGATCCTGCTCAAGGGGAGTTTTAGCTGCTCAACTCATTAGGGTTGACTTCGTGGGGGTCTCTTGGCATGTCACTTCTGCTCAATTTGAGGTAAGTAGACAGCTACAGTAACATAGTTGTGGGAAGCAGGAACTGTGTCTGATGGGCCTTAGTCACCAAGTTACACCATGCTGCACCCAGGCCTGGGCACCAGGGGGCGCACAGACACTGTTCCTGAAGATCTAGGGAATCAGAGCTGGGACCTGTTACTTGGCATTGCCTGAGGCTCTCTGCTCAGGGCTCACAGCTGTGACCTTGTCACCCTCTGGGCAACAGAGAGCCCCACCACTTACCACTCTCTAACATCCTCTGGCACAGGACCTTGACTCCAATTCAGTGAGGGATAAAAAATCTGGTGGAGTCTCATTTGCATGAGTGGCCCCTCCCCCTTGCAGAGTATGAAGAGGGGCAGGGAGAGATGTGGGGAAGCTCTGCTTCAGCTGTGGGGCCACAGAGACAGGACTCAGGGATGAGCCCCACCATGGCCTGGTCCTCTCTCCTGTTCACCTTCATTGCTCACCTCACAGGTGACTGGATAAGGGGACAAGGGAAGGTACCTGGGAAGACACATGAGGTCTGCTTTGTTCTCTTGCCTCCCGACCCAGAATCCACCATCTCTGTGTCTCTCCTCTCTTCCAGGATCCTGGGCCAGGCTGTGCTTGACTCAGCGCCCTCAGTGTCTGGAAACCCCGGGACAGGGAAGTCCACCATCTCCTGCACTGGGAGCAGCTCCAACATCGGAGCTGGTCAATATGTGCAATGGTACCAACAGCTCCCAGGAACAGCCCCCAAACTCCTCATCTATGGTGATAGCAATTGTGACTCAGGGGTCCCTGAGAGATTCTCTGGCACCAAGTCTGACAGCTCAGCCACGCTGACCATCGCTGGGCTCCAGGTTGAGGACGAGGCCGATTATCACTGCCAGTCCTATGACACGAGTCTCAGTGCTCCCACAGTGCTGCAGGCCTGTGGGGAAGTGAGACAAAAACCTGCTGTCTCCCACAACAGGTCCCCCTGGGCAGTCCCCACTCCTCTGACAGCAGGACTTCCTTCTTTTAAGATAGCAGTTTGCCCTCAGGAGTCCTCAGCTGATTCTCTGGCTCCCAGTCTGGCAGTTCAGGCTCCCTGACCATCACTGGGCTTCAGCCTGAGGACACGACTTATTGTCAGCACCAGCCCTGTGACGACAGCCTCAGAGCTCCCACCGTGCTCCAGGCCAGTGGGGAAGTGAGACACAATCCTGTTTTCTCCCTGCGTTGGCGCCTCCCTGAGAGACCCATATTCTGCCAAGACAGCTTCTTCCTTTTCGCTTTGGCCAAAAACTGTGGTTTGAGAACCTCCGCAGGATACTTTGTCCAGAGAACATGCCCTCATAGTCTCAGATTCTGCCCTCAAGCCTGTCCTTGGTGGCAATGCAGTCTGGCATTTTCAAACTGAGCAGAAACCCCTGGTTGCCAGGGGAGATGACCTGGGTCCATGAGGACACCTTAGCACAGGGCCACTGTAACATAAGAAACAGACTGGGCGGCTTATCCAACAGAAACAAATTTTCTCACAGGACTGAAAGCTGGAAGTCTAAGATCGAGGTGTTGGCTGGTTTTGTTTCTCCTAAGGGGTCTCTCCTTGGCCAAGGGCTGCACTGTAGGTGAGACCACACATGGCCTTTCTCTGTGTGTGCTCACCGCAAATTTCTCAGCCTGTTTTATATTAAACCAGCTCTACTTGATTTGGGCACCCACTCCGTATGGCCTTGGTTACCTTAATTACTTCCTTCAATGCGTTTGCTCCAAACACAGTCACGCTGTGGCTGGGCTTTACCACATAATATTGAGGGGACACAGTTACATCCATATCAAGGGGTGAGGGCAGAACCAGAGGCTCAGATTCCAGGACAGCTGACTTTCCAGATGATGTGCATCCATTCCATTTTCTCAACTCCTACCACATGCTGGATTAGGTCTAGGGGTTCAGGGTGCTCAGTGGACATGGGAGGAATGTTCAGCACACTTTTGAGGATGATGTTTTCTGAGAATGAGCAGGAACAAAGAAGCAGAAATATTCTTTCTACTGGCTGGTTTCCTACATGGGCACAAAATGTCTCTGCAGTCACAGGCATCCCATATCCACGACAAACCCCGGGGATGGAGAGGCGGTCCCTCCCTGACCACTGAGCAGGAATCCTGTTTTCAAGGAAACCAGACCCAGTAACACACACCATTTTACTTCTTCATATGTTAATTAGGAACTATGTGTTTTAAACCACTACTCTAATATAGAAGTGCAGGAGGGGAGTGCATTATCACTGTAAGTGAGAACACTCTGTGTCCCATAGAGCATGCGTGCTGTTAGATGTGAGAACATCATTCCAGGAGACATGAACCCAATGCTCAAGCTGGCACAGAGCTCTGAACTAGAACAACAGAAGAAAAAACCATAGAAAAATCATTTGAACTTTGTCAAGTTTTAAATTGCATGCTCATTGAGAGACAATGTTAACAGAATGGCAACAGAGCCACAGACTGTTTGCAAATCACATATCTGAAAGAAAAAAAACTGTCACGCAAAGCACCGCTGATCAGGTTATCCAAAGATGCTCCACCAAAGATGATATACAGATGACAAGTAAGCGCATGGAAGAATGTTCAGCCTCAGAAGATCTCAGTGAAATGCAGATTGAAACCACAATGAAAAGGCACTACATCTCTTGAGAATGGCTAAAGTTAACACGACCGACCATGCCAAGTGCAGACAAGGACGTGGCACAGTTAGATCCTTGTGTCCTTCTGGTTGGGATGAAAATGATTAGATCACTTTAAAGAATGGTTCTATTCTTTCTAAAAAATTAAACATATACTTGTTAGCATGTCCCACTATTGTATATCACAAAGAAATGTACACATACTGTATGTGCTTACAATAAGTCCCCCACAAATATTTATAGCAGCTTTATTTATAATAGCCAGTTACTGTAAATGTCCCCCATGTCTCTCAGTAGACAATAGTTTCAATAAACTATGCTCTATCCATAGAGTGGGTACTTTTAGTCTAATGACTTATGGATAGTTGATAAAGTGTAGATTAAATATAAGGACAAACATTGTAACCTTACACTTCATTTTGATGCCTGGACATCATTAGTGACCTACAAAAATGAATGTCTCAACACAAAATTACACTGAGGGGATCTATTGATTCTACTGCACTGGGTAGTGGCATCAGAATGACCCAATTTCACAAACCAGAGCCCTTCCAGGAGAGCTGGGTGGTGTGAAATGGGCTGCAGGATGTGCATTCTGAGACCAGCAGGGGGCGCTGGTGGACTGCGCCTGAGGCTCAGGGTTCTGGGCCAGGCAGGCTAGGAGAGTTCTCTACTGGCTCACTTGGGCAGGCAGTGTCCTCACTGCAGTGTGACTTGCCTGCCCCTGTGGCCCTGGGAAGGCCCAGGGGGCTGTGACTCACACACTTACCTCATATCTCAGCCCCTCCCCTCATGGATTCAATTGTCCAGGCCTGATTTCCAGCTCAAAATAGATAGAAAATCACACAACACTTTAATCTTCTATCAAACAACTAATTAAGCTGCAAACAGAATGAAATACATATAGATACAAAATGGTAAAAAATGCTTGGAAAACTTCATTTTGATATCATCCAAAGAATGCAAGTGATTATGAATAATACTAAAATTTAATATGAATACAGTATGACATTAATGTATTATTAAAGTTCCACCACTTAAAGGAGTCTGGATTGTATTTATTATTTGATGTGTAGCGTTTCTGGCAATTGGTGTATTTTTACCAATTATTGAGGGATATTATATTAGGTTTTAGTAAATATAAATAATCTTTATAATACAGCTCCAGTCCCAGTACTAGGGAACGCCTGCCCACTGAGCAGATCTGAACAGTCTCATCACTGACGACTATGTACACCTGGGTGGTCAGCGTGGGAGAATATGCCCAATACAATGTGTCATTGGGCACTGTAAGTTTAAACAAGAGATGCCACTAGTCCCATTAGAATGATAACCCTCAATACAAGGATGACAGCAAATGCTACCCAGGATGTGGGCAGCAGGAACTCTAACTCATTCTGCTGGGAGTTCAAAGTCGCATAGCTACTTTTGTGACCCTATGTCAGTTCCATACAAAAATAAACACACTTTTATATGATACAATTCCTGGGTGTTTACTTATATCAGTTATTTGTGTCCAAACAAACAATGCACAAGAAGTTGTAGCTTCTTTATTCATGCTTATTATAACTTAAGGAAGCAACTGCTATGTCCTTTAATAAGTGAATGAATTAGCAAATTCTTGTCCATTTATACAATGGAATATGATTGGAAATATAAATAATAATTTATCAGGACACAGAAAAACATGAATGAATGTAACACACGCATATTATTAAGTGAAGTGAGCCAATCTGAGAAGACTGGAACCGTGAGGGGGCCAGATCAGGGTCAGGATAAGGGTAGGAGCACCGAGACCCAGCTGTCACCTGAGGCTGCCATGTCTCCTACATCCACCCGAAGGAGCGCGTGCCCCCAGTTCCTGGGCTGTGAGTCCCCTCCCTGCCTCTGCAGGTTCCCTGTGTCATCCTTGGGCTGAAGCCCTCCCACTCCTCTAGTTTCCTCATATCAGCTGGATCTTAGCTCTGTAAAAGGAGCCTAAGAAAAAGGAAGATTGCACAGCCTCCAGAAAGAGGAAGATTTGCATAGACTCCCCCCTCTGTGTCAGGGGGACATATAAGAAGTGTAAAGGCTCAGGCCTGGCTCTGGGGTCAGGAAGCAGAGTCTGGGGCGTCTGCACCATGGATTGGGCTCCACTCCTCCTCGCCCTCCTGGCTCACTGTACAGGTGGAGCCTGAGGGAATTCTGGGAGGGCACCTGTTTGTCACCTGGGAGGATGACCTGTCCCCCCTCCCTGGGAAAGGGGTCTGTTCTGTCCTCCCTGATCTCTGTGTTGCTCCCTCCTTGCAGGGTCCTGGGCCCAGTTTGTGCTGACTCAGCTCTACTCTGTTTCGGGGTCTCCTGGACAGAAAGAAACCATCTCCTGTACCCACAGCAGCGGCAACATTGGTGACTACTATGTGTCCTGGTACCAGCATCACCCGGGCAGTACCCCCACCACTGTCATCTATGAATTTAACAAGAGACCCTCCGGGGTTCCGGATCGGTTCTCCGGGTCCACCCATAGCTCTTCCAACACTGCCTCCCTGACCATCTCCGGGTTGCAGCCCGAGGGTGAGGCCGACTACTACTGTCAGTCTTATGATTATGATAGCAGCTATAAGCACACAGTGCTCCAGACTCAGGGGAAGTGATTCCAAAACTCCCCAGAGCCTCCCCGTCCTGGGTCTGCCCTCACCGTCTGCACCATGGAGAGGAATTCCTTTCTGTCCCCTGCTGGAAAGTTTGTGTTGAGATTGTTGATCTCTGAGTCCTTCTCTTTTTTCTTTTCCAGATTATTCCCACATCTTGATGATGATTGCCTATTTCCATTGCATTCACTTCATGGAGGTGATTTAGTTCAAAACAGGGTTTCTGACCCTCTGGAGATCGGGTCATCGCCTGTGGAGAGGGTCTTCTGTACACGTGAGACATAGAAACATTCTTTGGGCTCCATGACTACATTGCTAGTAGTTCCCTGTTCTCTAAGTAATGACCCAGAAATACAGCTTCAGACATTTCCAAATGTCCTCTAAGGAAGCCTAATCATCTGGTATGAGAACCACTGTGTTAAAAGGACATGCTCTCAGCTATTGGGACACCTTTGACTTTCAGTTCTGTTTGGGCCATTCAGCTGGACGGAGACTAGATGTGTTATCTCTCTGTGCTTTCCGTGTTCCCGTCTGTTAGACAGGACAGTTACACACACTCACATGAGGTCAGAGAGCCTGTGGCCCAATCACATGGAATCTCCTACCAACCAGAGAGCAGAGTACAATATTTGGCCAGACTACGTGTACAGTTCATATATTGAAACTTTATATAATGCACATAAAAATATAGCACATCTGTCTTTATATATTATTTTTTGGTGTATTTATCTTTTTTAGAGCATTTTTTAAATGTATCTATTAATTTTAGAGAGAAGAAAGAAAGACAGACAGAAAGACAGAAACATTGACCTTTTCCTGTGTGTGCCCTGACCAGGGATCAAACACACAAACTCTGCATGGGCCCTGGTTGGCAAACTGCGGCTCGTGAACCACATGCGGCTCTTTAGCCCCGTGAGTGTGGCTCTTCCACAAAATACCACATGCGGGCGCTACCTCGATAAGGAATGTACCTACCTATATAGTTTAAGTTTAAAAAATTTGTCTCTCTATCCCCAAAACTCAGAAACATTGATACGTAAAGACACATGCAGCCCCATGTTTATTGCAGCATTGTTCACAGTGGCCAGGACATGGAAACAACCAAAAAGCCCATCAATAGATGACTGGATAAAGAAGATGTGGCACATATACACTATGGAATACTACTCAGCCATAAGAAATGATGACATCGGAACATTTACAGCAAAATGGTGGGATCTTGATAACATGATACGAAGCGAAATAAGTAAATCAGAAAAAAAACAGGAACTGTATTATTCCATACGTAGGTGGGACATAATAGTGAAACTAAGAGACATTGATAAGAGTGTGGTGGTTATGGGGGGGAGGGGGGAATGGGAGAGGGATAGGGGGTGGGAGGGGCACAAAGAAAACAAGATAGAAGGTGACAGAGGACAATCTGACTTTGGGTGGTGGGTATGCAACATAATTGAACGACAAGATAACCTGGACTTGTTATCTTTGAATATATGTATCCTGATTTATTGATGTCACCCCATTAAAAAAATAAAATTATATAAAAAAAATAAATAAATAAAATAAATAAATAAATAAATAAAGGAATAAATAAAAAAAAAAAATTTGTCTCTCAAAAGAAATTTCAATCATTGTACTGTTGATATTTGGCTCTGTTGACTAATGAGTTTGCTGACCATAGCGGGACGACACTCTAAGCACCTGAGATATCCCATCAGGGCTGAAGAATTTTTCAAGCATGAGACACAGGATGAATAAAAACATGATAGTGCTTGTACTCTTGGTGTCCGTATTTTTCTGTGGGTCCGAAAAGAACAGAAAGCTGTTTAAATTTACCCTCTTCTCCCATTTCTGTAAATGTCGTGGATACACTTAAACACCAAGAAAGACAATGCAAATCCCTCCTTTTTTGAAGCGTTCCCTAGGCTACACGTTGTGAAGAAATGTGAGAGCCTCAATTCATCATACAGCGATCACCTGTAAGTTTAAATCAACCACACCTGTAATATGATGTCCCAGATGGATACACCCAGAGATGTTTTCACAGATTTCATCAGATGGTGTTTCTCTGGGGCAAATGCACTTCTTAAAACTTCAGAGGACACAAAACACAGAATTCAAAGCAGTGCATAGTCCTGAGGTCACCCCTCCTGGGGCTCTTTTAACTTCTCCATAATATACGTGTATAGATACACACTATAAAGACATTAAGATAGTAAGTCAATGATATACTTTTAAATTGATTTAGTATATTAATTTACAAAACAAGCCACATGTTTTTCTTTGGGATTGTTTTGTTCTCTATCCTGGAAGTTCTATGCAAAGTAGATGACAAAGAAGGGTCATATTTTGGAGGAGGGAACGCTGGTCATGGACAAACAGGAAGGAGCTGGAGAGGGAGGGAAGCCTTCATAGAACGGCTGCTCCCGGGAAGGGGGAGAGAAGGATGGGTAGGAAGAGCCTCAGAGCATAGCGCAGGTCTGGGGAAGTCTCAGGTGGGCAGGGAAGACTGAAAGTCTCCTGCGTGTGGGGTGCCCATGAAGACACTGCCTATAGCAGGAAAGGCTGGGCTTTAGGCACCTGCTGTGCCAAATTTGCCTGGCCCATCCTCGAGGCTGTGAGACTACAGGGTGTGTCGGCTCCCCAGTCAGCGTCTCCTGGAAGTCGTTCTGGGTGGTGCACTTCCCGGGCTGCTTAGATGGCCTGTGTTGCTGCATTCCACCCCCAGGACAGGGGCAGGGCCTCCTCCTCTCTGCCTTCTCCTCTAATTTGTCCCTACATCCATAAAGACACTGTCCTCCCTGCCCTAGCTGCAGACTTGGAGGGAAGGCTCTGTAAGACACCCACTGTCTTACTGGTTGACTCATCTGGGAGATGCCAGGAATCAGTCAGCCTGGTAGATCCTCTGGAGCCATCTGCACCCCCGCCTGTGCCCGGATCCTCCTGCTCCAGTGATCCAGGCTCTGGCCTGACCTTTTCCATGTCGCAAGTCTGACTCACAGGAGACATTCCTTACTTATCTGGATGTCCAGGCCACGCCCAGGCCCCATGCTCTGCGGAAACCTGATGCATGTGCCATCTCCTCTCCTATCTGCCCTGGAACTGTGAACATTCCTCACCTTCTATGCCTTCTTCTGTGAAGATCTGTTTCCCTTGGGTCTTTTATGTGAGAGGCAGTGAGATAGTGAAACAGATTCCTGCACACACCCTGAGGGGCATCCACTCTGAAACCAGTCTTGTGCCAATGCTCCAATCAACAGAGCTATTTTTAGCACCTGAGGCTGACTCTCAAACCATCCGAGCTATCCTCAGTGCCTGGCCCAATGCTTGAACCAGTCTATCTACTGGCTGGAAGAGGGGAAGAGAGTAGGGAGAGAGCGATTGGAAAAGAAGCAGATGGTGACTTCTCATATGTGCCCTGACTGGGAATCGAACTGGGATTGTCCATACACTGGGCCAAAGCTCTATCCACTGACCCAATTTGGACAGTGCCAAGATCTGTGTCCCCTTAATAAGCCTCTGTTCACACTCAGAACACAAAGTAATCCCTTCCACTGGGCCTCCACACCAATGGGACTCAATGTTTTATTGTTTGTTTATTAGTTGCTTTCTGTTTCCCTCTCTGTGTTCTCAGCTCCACAGCAGTCCTCTCCTGAGTCAAGATTCATGTGTGTCCGAATCAATGAAGGTCAAACCAGACCGAATTTGCATTGTCCCCTGTAGGGATGATTCTTAACCTGTTGAAAACAGAAGAATCAAGAACAGGTGAAGGCTAGATGTTGAAATAGCTTGAAAAATGAGCGGTTCGCCTGGCGACCAGCAGAGGGCACCACATGACCATCAATAGGGATTTCTGCTAAACAGGAGCTCCCTGCTGGGCAACACTCCAGTGAGTGGAGGCTCCAGGGCTGGGCCCTTTGCTGCCTACAGACTAGTGGACATGACTCCTCTGGGCCTGGCTGAGTGTCCTCCATGTGAACCCCTGTGAGCTCCCAGTCATGGTGAAACTAGTGCAGCAGGCTGACCTCCCTGTTCAAGGGCCCTAGACCCTGTCAGTGTACTGGGGGAGGGGCAGGGGATGGGGCATATTTGCATGAGCAGTCCCTCCTCTGTGAAGCCAGCTGGGAGGGGATAAGAGGCCTAGGCAGCCCTCTCCAGCTCTGTGGACTAAGGAGCAGCTGTGAGCACCATGGCCTGGACCCCTGTGCTCCTCGTCCTCCTGTCTCACTGCACAGGTGGGGACAGCACCCAGAGACCCAGAGCACCTGCACCCTGACCCTTCTATTCACTCTGATGTGTCTGTCTGCAGGTTCCCTGTCCCTGCCTGTGCTGACTCAGCCGCCCTCCCTCTCTGCCTCTCCAGGATCAACAGCGAGACTCCCCTGCACCCTGAGCAGCGACCTCAGTGTTGGTAAAAACATCTACTGGTACCAGCAGAAGCCAGGGAGCACTCCCTGTTTCTTTTTGTACTACTTCTCAGACTCAAGCAAGGAGCTGTGCCTGGGGTCCCCAACCGAGTCTCTGGATCCAAGGACACCTCAGCCAGTACAGCGTACTTGCTCATCTCTGGACTTAGCCTGCAGAGGCGGCGGACTATTACTGTGTGATCGGGCGCAGTGATGGTCCTCACAGTGACAACACAGGGAAGTGGGACATAAATGTCAGCCTGCTCAGAGTCTTGTTCATGACAGTTTAATAAGTTGCATATACACAATCTCTACATGGAAGTATTTCTGATTCACAATGTCTACTATTATTCATTCAATGTTTCAAATCCACAGGAAAAATAAAAACATTTCAAGGTGACAGTGAAATGTCTGGCTTTTAATGTGGTAAAACCAAAGACATTAAAGCTTCCTTTATTGTCTTGAAACAAATAAAATGAGCCTGTTCTAAGTCATTCTCCCCAGAGCTCAGGGACCACCCCAGCAGGTGGACTATCTTCCAAAACATAGACTGCCCATCAATGGGTCAGGGCAGAGACTTTTCTGTCCCTCCTCAGCTCCTGTGCTCAGGTATGGTCTAGGAGAACTGTGTCTCAGGGACCAGACACTAAGATATGAGACACTGTGTGAGGACACAGGCCCGGGAAGAATGGGAAAAGGAGAGAACCTCAGAATAGAAATAGAAGTCATAGGCCCTGGCCAGTTGGCTCAGTGGTAGAGCATCGGCCAGGCAAGCAGGAGTCCCGGGTTTGATTCCCAGCCAGGGCACACAGGAGAAGCGCCCATCTGCTTCTCCACCCCTCCCCCTCTCCTTCCTCTCTATCTCTCTCTTCCCCTCCCGCAACCAAGGCTCCACTGGAGCAAAGTTTGCTCGGGTGTTGAGGATGGCTCTGTGGCCTCTGCCTCAGGCGCTAGAATGGTTCTGATTGTGGCAGAACGAAGCCCCAAGATGGGCAGAGCATCGCCCCCTGGTGGGCATGCTGGGTGGATCCCGGTCGGGCGCATACGGGAGTCTGTCTGACTGCCTCCCCTTTCCAGCTCCGGAAAAATAAAAAAAAAAAAGAAGAAATAGAAGTCATAAAAAGAAATCCAATAAATATGTAGAAATGAAAATACAATAGATGTAATTTAAAAATAAAAGTCTCTGGAGGGATCAAGAATACATAATGTTTATTTATTGTCATATTTATTTGTGTGCTAATATGTTTATAAATTGAGGAAATTGTTCACACTAACCTAAATATTCTCTAGAGGACTTCACCAGGGGACGCTGTGTTTCTTCTTATAACTACAAGGCCTGAAACCAACTCAGATGGTCCTAACTAAATAAGCCCAGGGCTGATGCTCATGGCCTGAGTTAGAAGTGATAGACGGGCTTTCTGTTAAAGGGACAGCCATGCCAGCCTTCTCCTGAGAGTAAAGCTATTTGTGTAATGCACCACCAAACACCCTTTATGAAGAAAGCTAAGGAGAAAATTAAGACTCCCCAGAGGCAAACACCAGCTTCAGCTCAAGGAATCCTGGGAAATCTCTACCATGACCTGGACTCCTCTCCACCTCCTTCCTCACTCAGTGCCCAGGTTCACGGACATTTCAGAGAGCAGTCTTTTAATCGACATATCTGACTATACTTCATTCCTGACATGTTCTATTTTCATTTCATTTCATGATCCCTCTCTCAGTCTGTGGTGACTCAGGACCCCTCTCTGACTGTGTCCCCAGGAGGGACAGTCACTCTATCGTGTGGCTCTGGCACTGGAGCATGTACCAGCAGTGTGGTCACACTGGTTTCAGCAGGAATCTGGCATTCATTGATTTGTGATGCAAACAATAAGCAGTTCTGGACCCCTGACTGGTTCTCAGGGTCCCTCCTTGGCCACAGAGCTGTCATGACCACTTTGGGGCCTATTTGTAGGACAAGGCTTGAGCACTACTGCTGGGACTCTGTAGTAGTGATTGACACAGTCACAGAACCAGGAGAGCGACCGAGACACCACCTGCCCTTTGAAAACCTGGGCACAA
The DNA here is from genome assembly GCF_036850765.1 of Saccopteryx bilineata. Classification (NCBI taxonomy): domain Eukaryota; kingdom Metazoa; phylum Chordata; class Mammalia; order Chiroptera; family Emballonuridae; genus Saccopteryx; species Saccopteryx bilineata. The sequence continues at coordinate 252,596,492 of NC_089491.1, forward strand.
ACACTGTCATATGATATAAAATTACATGACCAGACAACTGAACAGCAGGGCAGCCAGAGTGTTGGCCATCCACAGATAGAAGGTATGGAGGTTGTTATTAATACAGCCTCGTGTGACTCAATGTGTCCAAAATGTTTTCTCCTATATATTGTTCTCCTTGGTAGTTCTACATCCAGGATGGACAGGCATTCGCAGGAGTACTCACAGCATGTGCGCCATCGTCGGCTTCATCGTTAAGTTGATATTTGTGAACTGACCACCAACCCAATACCCTGAATACTTCTCTGAAGAGGTAAATATTTGTCTTAAGGGCTGAAGCCAACATCCAGCCTTATCAGTCCAGGGTGTGATCTAAGCTCAGCACCAGGGCTCAGGGACGGGCTGGTGGTCACTGAGGGACACACATTTGCATGGAAGTCCCTCCTCTGGCAGAGGGGGGAGAAGAAAAGGAGGCCTGGGGCAGCCCAGCCCCACTGGGGGTTCAGGGCTGTGAGCACCATGGCCTGGATCCCTCTCCTCTTCTCTCACAGCTCAGGTAGGGACAGGTATAGGGGACACTGGGCATCCTGAGAATATTTTCTTGGGCCCCAGACCCCTCACACACTGGTGACTGTGTTTGCAGGTTCCCTGTCCCAGCCTGTGCTGACTCAGCGCCCGCCCTCTCTGCATCTCTTGGGGCATCAGTCAGACTCACCTGAGCAGTGGCTTCAGTGTTGGCGACTATGGTATAATCTGGCTCCAGCAGTGGCCAGGGCGGGCTCCCCGCTACCTTCTGTGGTTCAATTCAGACTCAGATAAGGACCAGGGTTCCGGGGTCCCCAGCTGCTTCTCTGGATCCAAAGACGTCTCAGCCAATGTGGGGCTCCTGCTCATCTCTGGGCCCCAGCCTGAGGACGAGGTGGACTATTACTGTGAGATCTGGCACAGTGGTGTTCTTCACAGTGACACACACAGATGGGGAAGTGGGATTTAAAGCTCACCCTCCCCAGAGACTTAGTTCATTACAAATGAACATTTCAAAATCATTTCTATATTGAAATTATACTGAGAACTAACTCATGGTTTATGTGGATTCTACTCCCAATTTTTTTCCATGTTTCTGAATTCTCAGTATAACAGCATCAATACGAAGGATAAATTATTTATTAAGACACTGAATTTTTGCCCGTTATCTATGTGAAATAAAACCAGAGCATGAGGGACTGCTGTGATTCTCTTGAAATAAGAAAACAGCATTTGAAAAAAAATTTTTACAACTCGGGAAGCATCCCTGCAGGTGGGCCGTCCTCCACAGCCAGGACTCTTCACTGCAAGAGATGGCGCTGTGACCTGCCCCTTCCTCCCAAGCGCCTGTCTGTGCGGTGGAAGAGCTCTGAGTACCGTGGACGAGGCACCAAGATGTGAGGTCCTGGGTGGCGACTACAGCCCGGGAGGACTTCCAGCTCAGAGCTGGGGCAACCTTTGCTGGGCACCTGAGCCTGCTGTTCAATCAGGAGAGAGGGGGTTACCAAGAGGGAAATTTGTGAACTGCGGCCAAGAACTCTTTTTGGGGTTTCGACGGGGTGAAAATGCTCCACTGTTCCTGGGGAAATGTGGAGCCTGCTCAAGGGAAAGGAGTGAGATTGGTCCATGGAAGAGACACTCATACAGCCGACAGCACTGAGGCTCATGGGGTCTCCTGAGAGGGACTGTCTTGAGCCTCGAGGCCTTGACTGTGTCCTGTTCTCTCACCCCACAGGAGCTTTCCAATAATGTGGGGTGATGGTGGGCTGTCATACATCAGGAACTGGGACTTCCCTGTGTCCGTCACTTTCCCTGTGGAGTTCTTGATGAGCCAGGATCTGAGAACACTTTATCTTGAGCATGGAGCAGCAAACACAGTGAGCACCCAGCACAGGGCTGTACCTGTGACCTAGGACAAAGATGCCTGACAGTCAGGGGTCCAGCCCTCCTGTCTGGCTCCTGGTTGTGCACCTGGCCTCTCTGACCATCTTTGACCTCTAGCCTGATGAGGAGGCTGACTATCACTGTCACTTAGATAAGTACAACCCCATGCACAAAGAACACCTGTGCCAAGAGAACCTGAAGTAATAAAAATAGCCCTCCTCTCCCCAAAAACCCATTGTTTTCCATGTCATGGACTGTGACCATCACCCACTGGTCATGAGACAGCTTCTGCTGTCACCTGAGTTATTAAACCAGGTGGCCTCATGTTCTTGCCTTGGTCTGTCTTCAGTGGTCAATAAAATATTTACTTTTATTACTGGCCTTCCAATTCAAACAGAATCACTTTGTACTGAGATACAAAATATCCCTCAGAGCTGCTGGGCAGGTGACAAGAAATGCTCAAGTCTGGCATCTGTGACCTGGGAGACTCGAGCGCCCTCTCCCGCCTCCCTGCATGGCCCTGCTCCCGGCCTGGGCTTGATGCCCGTCCCCTGCACCCTCACCACTCAGGGAAGCTGCTTTCTCTGCTTCCTGGAGGGCACCCTCTGAGGACCCCTGAGCTCCAGGTGCTGGGGACCCTCCCTGTGAGGACATGGCTCTCAGACCTGTCACCTGCTCACTTCCTCCACTGTAACCACATGACCTGTCATACCTTTCCCTCTGTGGGTCTTTGTTTGGTGTGAGAATGAGTAAACATCTATGTTTGGACCTATAATTTATAAATCCAACCCCCATGAAAACCACTAAACTCTTAAAAAATGAACTTCATCAGGGCTAATGTGGATTAGGACACAGCAGGGAAGCGCAGGTTTAGGTCAGAAATGAAGAAGTAAGATCTGAAAAGAGATGAGATGTGCTTTTATGGTAATGTTGAGAAAAATTACAAAACTAGACAAAAAAATCTTATATTTATCAAATACATATGAATGTGTGTGTGTGGCAAATGTGACTTTACATTTGTGAGTACATGAAACATGGAGCTTAGACTTGTATTCTTATTTATTAATATTGTATTGTTTATCTGTAGTACAACTGTAAACGTACCTTTGCCCACCCCTGTGTATATGCATTTCCAGGTTGAGTTCAAGCGTAAATGAGAACACACTAAATTAATTAACAACAAAAGAACTTTCTTCTCTGACGACATCATGTTCTCATGGCAAAGACACAGATAAAGAGCCAGGACGTGTGCAGTGAGGACGGGGAGCTGACGGGAGCCCTGACCACACCCCCAAACCAAAGCAATCCACTGACAAGTCTCACCAAGTAGAGTGTCCCCAGATAGGAACCAACAGGGTTCTTTGCAGAACTTTAATCCTGGATCTTGTTACAAGATGGTCATGTACCAGTAATGAACCCAGGGGCAAGATAGAAGTAAACTCAAATCTCAAACAATCCTGTAATATCTGGTAATCTTGCACTTCATTTTGCTGCCTGGAGATCATTAGTGACCTATAAAAATTAATGTCTTAACACAAAACTACACTGAGAGGATTTATTGATTCTACTGCCCTGGCATAATGGCACCAGATTGACCCAATTTCACAAACCAGAGCCCTTCCAGGAGAGCTGGGTGGTGTGAAATGGGCTGCAGGCCATGCTTTCTGAGACCAGCAGGGGGCGCTGGTAGACTGCGCCCTATGCTCATGGTTCTGGGCCAGCTGGGCTGTCACTGAGGAACACACATTTGCATGGACAGCCCCTCCTCTGGCAGAGGGGGGAGAGGAAAGGAGGCTGTGAGCACCATGGCCTGGACCCTCTCCTCCTTGTGCTCCTCTCTCATTGCGCAGGTGGAAACTTAACTTGGGGACCAGATATCAATTCCAAGCTTTGCCAAGCCTATTAGGTCAGACCTGAAAATTTTTAACAGGGTCCCAGCCCCATTACCCGTGGGCCTCTGTGTTTTCAGGAACCCTGTCCCAGCTTGTGCTGACTCAGCCACCCTCCCTCTCTGCATCTCCTGGAGCATCAGCCAGACTCACTTGCACCTTGAGCAGTGACATCAATGTTGGCAGCTATGCTATATTCTGGCACCAGTAGAAGCCAGGGAGCCCTCCCTGGTATCTCCTGAGGTTCTACTCAGACTCAGACAAGCACCAGGACTCCAGGGTCCCCAGCCGCTTCTCAGGATCCACAGACACTTCGGCTAATGCGGGGCTTCTGCTCATCTCTGGGCTCCAGCCTGAGGACGAGGACGACTATTAGTATATGATTGGGCACAATGATGCTTTGCACAGTGACAGACAAGATGGGGAAGTGGGGCAACAACCTCAACCTACTGGACTTGGTTCATGACAAATGCACATTTTAAATCACTTGTGTGTACCGGTATACAGATGATACGTGCAGGAACCATCTGACTCATAGTGGGTCTATTCTCAATTTTCTAGTCTATGTCTCTGAAGTCTCAGGAAAAGAGTATAAAACCAAAAGAAGTTATGACAGAAATCTTGCCTGTTTTCCATGTGTAATAAACCCAGAGCCTGTAGAACAGCCCTTTTGAATTAATGAGAGACTTTTGAACTTTTCTCTTTTTCAATCCTGAGACTATCACACAGGTGGACAATTTTTTACCATGTGGACTCTGCTCTTCCAGGGGTCCGAGCAGCAGCTGTCCCACACTCACCAGCCTCCAGAGCTCAGGACTGGCTGTGGGACAGTGTCCCTGGGCCAAGGCACAAAATGTGAGATGCGGGGTGAAGACTCGGGCCCAGGAGGAACCCCAGGAGCAGAGCTGGCCTGTCAACCTCGCTGGGTCCCTGCGTCTTCAGTTGTGAAGTCAGGGAGAGGGGGAACCATAAAGGGAAATGTTGGGTCTGAGGCCAGGAAACCCCATTTAGGGTCACAATGGGAGGGGGACGCTGCACTGTTGCTGGGGAAATGCAGAGCCCACTCCAGGGAAGGGGGTGAGGTGGGTCCATGGATGAGACGTTCTTATAGCTGACAGCTCTCAGAGCCATGGAGACTCCCGAGAGGGGCTCAAGCACTGACTGTGTCCTCTCCTCTCACAGCCCATTGGAGCTTTCCAGCACTCAGTCTGGGCTGGGCTGTGGGGTATCAGGAACAGGAACTCCCCAGTGTGTACCTGTGTCACTCCCCCTGTGAAGCTCTCAATGAGTTCAGATCAAAGGCCATTTTCTCTTGCACAGGGAGTAGCACAACTGTCCTTGTCTAGGGCTTTGGACGGATCTCTTACTTTGTGAACTAGGTTATATGTGACTGTTTCCCAAAATTCAGCCTCTTCTCTGGCTCCTGTGTCAGTCCCCCTTGATGAGCCCAGACCTAGGTAGCTTTCTTCTGCACAAAGCATGACACATACATGGAGGGTTACCATGGCAATGGTTCTAAGAGCTCCAGGGCAGATCTCTTGCCTTGTGACATAAGACAATAGTGATTGACCCTCAGGGGTTCAGCCTCTTCCCCAGATCCTATGTGAGCACACCGCCTCCCAGAACCCCTCTGGGCTCCAGGCTGATGAGGAGGCTGAACATCACGGGCTCATGACTCAGTACAACTCAATGCCACAGAGAACTCTCACTGCGTTGGAAATGAGGTAAACATCTGCTCAGGTCTCTCCGGTGACCCATCCCGGTATTGTCCCTGACTGTGACCAATGCCAGCTTAGGTTTTGACTTTTTTGTCACTTGTGCTACAAACCATGAGGTTCCTGTTATTATTGTGGTCTATCTTTATGAGGAGCATAACAATATCTTTTCTTGCTGGTCTAATAGAGCATTATGGCCATGTAACCATTTTTTAATCAGTTCCTGCATGTTGCTGGGCTCTGTGAGAAGGAAAGCAGCAGTTCCGCATCTGGGACCTGGTTCCCCAGGGCCGGCTACTCTCAGGTGAGACCACGAGGCTCTGGGGAATGACCTGCTGGTGCCACACTGGAGATAGGATGTGCACAGTACTTGAGGTTGAATTTGGAGAGCTTCTATTATTTTTATTTCAAAATATATCACCTTTCTTAAAAACTAATACTTTCAAGCATAATATTGCAATTTTTTTTTAAAACCCACAGTGACATTAATATTTAATTTACATTACAGCCTATTGAAAAGGCAGCGCTCTTGTAGACTGTGTATATTATCTCATGACATGTGAGATCGGTTCTGTTTAACTCCATGTTTATCAGTGCACTGTAGCTTCAGACCTCCTCCAAACAAAAATCCGGACTCAGATTACTTTGTGTCTTACTTTTATCAGTCATTGAAGTAGCTAAATATAAATATTCTACACAAATATTTTAAATAAATATTTAAAGAAGGAATGGTTTTCCACGTATTTCTGGAAGCCAAATTGTCTCTGTTTCTATAACCAGATAAGAACAGTTAGACTGCAGACCCACGGTCCCATCTGTGATTCAGGCCGCCCATCCCCACTGAGCCCAGGTCCTCCACGGAGCCCTGTGCTTCCCGCCCTCGGTCAGCAGTAATAAAGCAGGGGACTTGTCTCACAGGCTACTTGGTGGGAACCAGCTGGTTACAATCCCTGCCTCATTGTCCCCAGGAAAGTGGCTGGAAAATTGTTTTACCTTTGCTGGGACACCCAGTGTCCAGCGGGATCTGAACACACCCACCGACTTTCTGCGATGTCTCAGCAGGAGGAGGCCTGACTAAAGGGAGAGTAAATGGGAACCCGGGGAGAGTGATGCAATCCGGAAATGTTCAGGCTCCAGTAAAAATGCCACTTGTCACACCAAGTACCAGAACAGTCAAAACTTGCATGAGAAAGAAGTCTACTGACATTAACATAGAGATGACGCAGATGATGTAATTATATGATGTATATTTTTAGGCAAAAATGATAACAGCCTCTTGTTAGGAAACAAGCATTTTTGGTACACTTGGGAAATTAGAAAAATTAAAATAGCATTCATGAAAACAAAAGAAATAGGAATAATAGAACTGATAATGCAATGGTTGAAATTAAAGAAGAAAATTCCTGCAGTAACTCAAAAATAGGGGTCGGAGCAGGGACCTTCCCCTTCCTGTCCCTCCCAGGCTCCTGTGCGCAGGGCTGGTTGAGGGGCGCTGTGTCCCGGACACGAGACACCATGACGTGAGGTGCTGTGTGAGGACACGGAGTGAGGAAGAATTCCAAGCACAAAGGTGACCTGGCACTGTCACAGTACCTGTCCCTTCAGGTGTGGTGTCCAGGAGACGGTAGTTAGTCAGGAGATGTGATAGATGTGATCTGTGGACTGAGTTCAGCACATGTCTTTATGGGAGCTGAGGGGGTGGGGGACGCTCCACTGTTCCTCAGACAAAGCAGAGCCTGATCCATGAAAAAGGGTGAAGTGGGTCCATGGATAAGACGACCCCACTCAGGGTTGTGGGAACTCCCATGAGTGGGTTCCCTGAGTACACAGGCCCTGACTGTGTCCTGTCCACTCATCCCAGTGAGCTTTCCACCACTCCAGTGTGGGCTGGGCCATGGGGCATCAGGAGCAGAAACTCCCAGGTGTGTGCCTGTGCCACTCCCCCTGTGAAGCTCTGATGAGCCCAGATCTGAGACAACCATCTCCTGCACAGGGTGTGGTCATACATGTAGGGTTACCATGGCAATGGTTCCCAGGGCTCCGGGGCAGGTCTCTTACTTTGTGACATAGACAGGGATGACTGACCCTCGTGGGTTCTGCCTCTTCCTTGGCTCCTGTGTGTGCACACGGCCTCCCTGACCCCAAGGCTCCTGATGAGGAGGCTGACCATCACTGCCACCAACTCAGCACAATCCAATGCCACAGAGAACTTCCTGCGATCAAGAAGTGAGGTCAAATCTACCCTCCTCCCCTGTGGCCTGTCACTGCTCTGTTCTTGACTGTGACCATCCTTGCTCAGGTGTTTCCTCTGCTGAGACATTTGCTTTGAAACCAGGAGGTCTCATGATCTCATCTTGGCCTGCACCTAGGGGTCAGTGACAACATCTCCACTTCTTATTAGTCTCAGTTCAAACAGATCACTTTGTACCCAGATTCATTATAACCCTCAGAGTGATGGGCAGGGTGAAAGGACAATATAAATCTGGGATATGTGACCTGGGAGACCAGGTGCCTTCTACCAGCCCCATGCCTGCCCTTGCTCTTGGTCTAAGATTTGATGCTCATTCTTTGAACCCTGACTCCTTTAGGGAACCTGGGTTTCATTTTGCTTTTGTGATGACACTCTGAGGAGCTCCTGACCTCCAGGGCCCGGGAGCTCCTCTCCAGAAAGGGTGTGGCTCTGAGGCCTGTCTCCTGCTCACTTCCTCTGGTTTAACCCATGACCTGTCCTACCTTTTTTTATGGGTTCTGTTGTTGGGATGATATGAATAAATATTAGTTGATTTGGACCTAGACCTTATTAACATAACCTGCATTAGATCTATGGAGGTCTTAACAAATGATCTTGAGCAGAGATAATGAAGATTAGAAAATAGACCATGAGAGTTTATAAATCTCATAATGAAAGAAGAACCCCTAAAATGGGTAGAGTTCTCTCCATAAGAATATTTTATATCAATTTTGGTAATAAGAGAAATTGCATAAATGGACAAAACTATCTTAACTACCTCAAAGTCAGGAGAGAGGAAGTACTGTCAGAATCACATTCAAGGGTGAATGAGAACCTGCAGTGTTATGAAGAACACAAGACACTTGTTCCCAGACTGGGCTGTGTTCTCGTGGCAAAGGAGACATAAAAAGCCAAGACATGTGCCCTGGGGGCTGGCGACCTAATAGGGAACCCTCATGACAACAGCAGCGTGGGCATGGCCCTGGCTGGATAGCTCGGTTACTTAGAGCATTGTCCCGATATGCAAAGGCTGTGGGGCTTGATCCCCGGTCAGGGCAGATACAAGAGATTGATGTTTCTGTCTCCTTCTCTCTTTTCATATTTTTCTCTAAAATCAATAATAAAAAAGTCCATGTGCTAGAAGAATAATGTGAACACATACCAGTAATGAGCGTGGGGGCCAGGTAGAAGTAACTCAACTATCATATAATCCTGTGATATCTGGTAACATCGGATTTTATAGCGCTGTCTGGAGATCATCAGTGTTCTGTAAAAATTAATGGCTTACCCAACATCACAGAGGGGATCTGTTCATTCTACTGCCCTGGGTAGTGACATGGGAAATACTCAATTGCAAAACCTGAGCTCTTCCAGGAGAACTGAGTGGTGTGAAATGGGCTGCAGATGTGCGTTCTGAGACCAGCAGGGGGCGCTGGTGGACTGCGCTGAGAGCTCCGCGATCTGGGCCAAGCAGGCTAGGCATGTTCTCTACTGGCTCTTGCACACTTGGGCAGGCAGTGTCCTCACTGAAGTGTGTGACTTGCCTGCATCTGTTGCCCAAGGAGTCACATGAGCACTCAAATCTGACCCACACATTTGCCCCCTATTGTATCTTCTCCTTTCATGAAGTCATTTCCCCCAGTCTGATTTGCAGGCAAAGATAGACAGATAATGACACAATAAAATTAAATCTTGAAGAAACACAATTCACAGTGCTCCGTGGGCAAAGGAGACACCTAAGGAAAGGATTTTCCCAGTGGCAACATTAGGCCTCAGCAAGCAGAGCTCTGGGCTCTCTGTCATGGTGCAAGTTCCTCTCCTCCCCTCCTCACTTCCTGAACAGGGAGTTTCCTGTGGTGGAAAGTGAGCCGGTATGGGGGACGGGGCATCGCTTTCTCCTCCCACCAGCTCCACACAGCGGGGCTGTTCCATTAGCTGTGAGGGTGCTCAACCTGCATCAGGGTCCTGGGCCAGAAGGTGCTGGGGCTGTCTCAGCCATTCTCAGTGTTTAGATCAACATATATAATTAAATATATATATATATATAAATATTTAATTATATATTTATATATATAATTATGTATGCGTATTATATAGTACTAAATTATAATCAGTACTTATGTTTTTGTGAAGTAATAACTATCCTTATTATATAATAGTGTTGACTTATGTATGAAAAACAGGGATAAATTTAACAGACAAACCTAAATGCATACATGAATAAACACACATGCACATACAAACACTACTTATATACATACACGCACACATACACAACGCATTACTGTCATGAGCAGAATATCTGAGTATGGAGAAGCAAAATTTCTGACTCTGTAAATGATGCTAACTCAACAGTGCATATGTTATTGTTATTTTTATTATTATTATTACTACCACTGTATATAATTTCAATTTGTGAGAGCTGACAATGCTGTCTTTTTTTCTTTTTGCATTTTTCCGAAGTGAGAAGCAAGAAAGGAAGGCAGACAGACTCCCGCATGTGCCCCACAGTGCCCCACTGGGCATGCTCACCAGGGGGTGATGCTCGGTCCCTCTGGTGCTTTGTCCACTGCAATCAAAGCTGTTCGAGACCATGAGGCCCAGGCCATGGAGCCACCCTCAGCACCCAGTCCAACCTTGCTCCAATGGAGCCAGGGTAGAGAAGTAGATGGGCACTTCTCCTATGTGCCCTAGCCAGGAATCGAACCTGGGACTTCGACATACTGGGCCGATGCTCCACCGCTGAACTAACCAGCCAGGGCCAACAATAGCGTCTTATTAAATGTTCTTTGTTGGCTCACTTAATTCAGTTTTTGTAACTTGGTTATAATGTGATTTAGAAATGAAAATGAAAATTTACAATAAGCAATGGTTCAAAAATTTACACAAACTATGGAACAGAGCAAATGATCCCCTGGTTATGGTTTATTTACCTTATCAGTGAGATCATATGGTGTTTGTCATCCTCTGTCAGACTTATTTCTCTTAGCTTGTGCCAAAGGTTTACCTATTTTTACAAAGGAAACATATTCGTGTATATTTATATATTCACTTACTGATGAACATCAACTTTGTTTCTCTATCTTGACTGTAGTAAGTAACTCTTCCATGAGCATGGGGGTGCATGTATCATTGTGGGTTACTATTTCCCTCTGGTCCAGATAACTCCCCAGGGGCGGGACAGCTGAATCACAGGGTAGTGTAGTTTAGGAATCAGAAAGTGAGGTTGTGAATAGAGACAGGAACCTGGTGAGCTGCAGAAACCAGCGGGGTTTCCAGGCCTTTGGGCCACCAGGAGGTACATACCCTTTGACCAGTAGAAGGTGCTGTGGGACTGTCCTAATTTTCTTCACAACCTCTGAGAACCATTCACTTCCTAGAGCTGGGCATCAGGCCTCGGCCCCGTGCGTGCTCCCAGATGAGGACTCAGTATTTCCAGATAAGGAAGCACCAACTCTGTGTGGTCTCAGTAGGTGCTTCCTTCCAAGGCCCCCAAAGGGAGAAACAGACCTGTTCCTCCTCAATCTGGGGTGTGAGCTGAGCTCAGCACCAGGGCTCAGGGAGGGGCTGGCAGTCACTGAGGGACACACATTTGCATGAACAGCCCCTCCTCTGGCAGAGCGGGGAGAAGAAAAGGAGGCCTGGGGCAGCCCAGCCCCACTGTGAGCTCAGGGCTGTGAGCACCATGGCCTGGACCCCTCTCCTCCTCATGATCCTCTCTCACTGCACTGGTGGGTATAAGATTTTAGGACACTGGGGAACACCCAACATCACCTCTGTCTTACTTAGAAACTTGAGAAAGTAGGTTCTTAACCCATTACCCATGAGTGTCTGTGTCTGCAGGTTCCCTATCCCAGCCTGTGCTGACTCAGCCGCCCTCCCTCTCTGCATCTCCTGGAGCATCAGCCAGACTCACCTGCACCCTGAGCAGTGGCTTCAAAGTTGGTGGGTATTGGATAGGCTGGTTGCAGCAGCAGTCAGGGAGGTCTCCTCGGTATCTTCTGGAATACAAATCAGACTCAGAGAAGCACCAGGGGTCCGGTGTTCCCAGACGTTTCTCTGGATCCAAAGACGCCTCAGCCAATGCTGGGCTCCTGCTCATCTCTGGGCTCCAGCCTGAGGACGAGGCAGGATATTACTGTTATACATGGCATGATGGCAGTAAGTTACACAGTGCTCCAGAGTAATGGGGAAGTGAGACTAAAACTCTGCTGTCCTCTTCCTGCCTGGGATTGATAACCTTGCTCTGCCTGAGGCAAAACCTCACTGAGGGTGATATTTATTGTTAGCAACTCCTTCCTTGCAACAGAGGATGTGCAGATGGCTTCTCATTTTCCTTATTCAAAATGATCCTTCATTTATTGCTAACACCTTGTCACCCTGATCATGTCCACACAGACATACATCAGATCAGGTCTTAGGGCTGTGCTCCTCTCCTTGGCGATGACGGATGAAGGAGGTGTTTGACCTCACAGATGTAGATGATCTGATAGTCACTGGGTACAGCTTATGTCTCACTCATCTCCTGAGAACAACCAACAAGTGTCTGTCACCTTCCCTCTACATCGGCTCGCTGTGACCAGTCTGTGCAGACTGTCAGTTCCCTCCTGAGGCTCAGAGGAAGCAGGTCTCTGTGGCTCCAGGGATGCTAGGGAAAGTCTTTTCCAGAGTGAGACGTGACTGTGTGTGACCTTGTGCGCAAGAGACACCAGTGTCAGCTTCCTCACACCCGTGCAGGTTCTGTGAGTCACCATCTCTTTTCCATTTTAGGTGATCTGAGGCTCATGCCAAGATGTCAACAAAGCTGGAAATAATTAAAGTTTAGGAACATCAGGTGATGGAGATCCACCCACACAGCTTTGACGGAGGATCATGAAGGTGTGGGGAGTAGTAGGGTCCCAACTCGGGGACAATCCAGGCCTGACCTAGGGTCCTCCCTCCTCACCCTTCTCTCTGCACAGGTGAAGGGCTGAGGGTATTCTGGAAATGGTCATCAGGGCACTGTCCCTATCTCTCTTTTCCTGTCCCTAGTACTGGGTCAGCCCTTGTGCCATCTTTATTTTCTACATAGAGTGAAGCTACCATCTGTAGGTGACTCCCGAGTCTCTTTCAGGGTTCCCTGCCCTGAGCTGGGTCGGACTTTTGTCTACGTTGCCCCTTGTGACCTAACTCCCGGGTTTACAGCTGCCATGAACATGGATCTATCATGTCCACATGTCCTTTAGGAGCCACTGCTGAGTCCCCCTCTCCAGGTCTCATGTCATGACCTCTCACCCACTTCATTTATTAATGACACAGCGTCTCAGGTATGGGTACTTGTCTGGAAGAGCAACCCCACATCCATCCTGCTGCCCCTGGTCCCACCCAGTCAGCTTCTCAGGAGGCTCAGGAGAATGTAAAAGGGCCATGGATTTTGCTGAACCTTTTCTGTAATCTTCCCTGTAAAGCCAGATGGGGGACACAACGTGACATTGGGGTGCTGGCTTTTGCACATGGTGCCAGATGAGGATGATCACGCCTCTTAAATCTGGGGACTGGGTGGAATCTTACATCTGAGCCCTTTAAGGAATGAGAGACAATTCAGGAATTAACAGTCATTTGCCAACCTCCATTTGCTCAGCAATTAGTAGCTATTAATCTAATTTTTATTTTTACATCTTTACCTATTTTGTGCATTTTACATAAAGCCATATAACATGTAGTCCTGTGTGAATGTTTTCTTTTATTTAGTGCTTTCACACAATAATTTTTCAGTGCACCATTTTGTGGAGAGGATATCTGCCTTTAATATAAGCACATACCAACATTGGATACATGTCTCAAGTAAGTCATAAAATTTGTCTTTGTCATATTCATCTGATTCTAAGGGTAAGAAAAAGTTCTAGGAGGTGCCCTTTGAGATGAACTGGGCTGTCTAGGGAGGCAGGTTGAAGCCAGATCATCACAAAGACACTGTTGTTTTGATGACAACTTTGCAGCTAATTCTGGGGAATGCGATAAAGGTAAAACAGAATGGAGAAATTTGACTAGGAGAGAGGGTATAGGACTGGTGTCATATTCCAGGGCAAGATGGCAGTGTCTGAGCTCAGGATAGAGTGAAGATGAGGAAAACACAGAAGAGACAAGATCTGTTTTTGTTGTAAATTAAGCAGAATGAGGGGTCGTTGGAGATTTGGGTGAGGAAGGTGGGTGTCTCTAGCATGACTTCACATCTATAATTGGAATCAGAAAGTAGGGTTACAGCACTCATGACATCAACCCTGTAACTGTGTCTTCATCCATTGTCACCCATGTGTTAATGAGGGTGGATGTGCACTTTTAAAATATGTTTAACGATTTATTTATATTTTTATTCAAAAATACTTTTTATTGACTACCAAGTGCTAGAACTCTGGGTTCCACAGACAGGAGACTACACTGTAAATGTCATGACATCCAAAGGGTTTTAGTCTGATTCAGTGTTAGAGACACTGATGATGTTGTCTGTGAATCATTCCTATGAACACATGAAGTCTAAGAGCAATGAGTGCAGAAGTCTGAAGTGAAAACACAAGAGTTTGATTAGAAACATTTTATATGATTACAGTTTACAAATGCCATTGTGAGTACATGTGTGGATTAGTTCTCTGGGGAAAAGAAATGTTAATATTCATAAATCAAGTAGAATAATACCCACCAGATCTGCACAATAGTTAAAAGAGTTGACTGGGAGTAGTTAGTGGGCTTAGGCAGGAATTCTGGAACTCTGTGCCATTTCCCTTGTCGCTGTCCTTGCCACTCCAGCCAGTCTGCACCCCCAAACCCAACAGCACCATGCAGCCCACCCCGTGTTGTGTGGAGACCCGTTCCCCTGGTGTCCACTCTAGGGCTGTGGGTTCTGGCTACATCTGGGGCAAGTGTCCTTGATCAGCTTCCTCAGGGCGGAAGGGCCACAGAGAAGCAGTTCTCTCTAAATAATACAGGCCATTTCTGGGAGAATTTGCTGGACATTTGTATGAATGGATCCTGCCTCTCTGTGTTTACAGACAAAAAGCAACTGAACAGGGTTATGGAGAGTTGCCCTCAAGGCAGCATTGAAATGGGATGAAGGGGTCTAGTTTCTCAGTCTCCACCCCCCTGCGCAGAGAGGGTGTATAGGGGTGTCAATATCTTCTCCATTCTCTCATTGGGTGCAGGTCACATCAGTTCTGGGTGATTAGTCAGCTAATGACCCTCCTAAGATAATGATGTATATATACTAGGGGAGCACAGGATGACTACATGCTGAGGGGTCAATGTATTTGAACTTTAGAGTGAGGTGTGGGGACACCTGCAGCACAGTAAGGAGCCCCTGAGGGATGGGAAGTCCCAGGGATGTGTAAAGAGGGGCTGGAGACCAGAGTCTTAGTCTCTCTCTGCTCTGCTCCTGTCTCTCCTTCCCAGTTACAAGTGAGTCTGCACTCTCAGACAGCAGGGGGCGCTGTGGGCTTGTCCCAGAGGGAGGGCTGAGGGGGTTCAGTTGAGAAACAAGCCCTGGGGCCCTAACCTTTGTTCTCTGCTCTGTGCTCACTGGGACCAGCAGCTGTGACTTCCCAGTGCCCAAAAGATGCTCCCCCACCCTCAGCTTTCATCAAATTTTGGTCAGGGGACACCCAAAGGAGGTAAAATTTGCATGAGGGTTCCTCCCTGCCCTCCCCTGAGGGGACAAGATAAGAGAGACTGTGTGCAGTTCTCTCACGTGTGGGGCTCAGAAGCAGAGTGTGGGCATCTCCACCATGGCCTGGACCCCTCTCATCCTCACTGTCCTCACTCACTGCTCAGGTGATGGACTGAGGGAAGGGGGAAGTGATCATGGGGGACACACTTTTTCCTTATTTACTGAGAACGAGCTGTGAGAAATAACCCCATTCTGACATCTCTGTGTCTCTACAACTCTGTTGCAGGGTCCTGGGTGCAGTCTGGGCTGAGGCAGGAAGCCTCGGTGTCAGGGATTTGGGACAGAAGGTCACTCTCTCCTGCACTGGGAGCAGCAACAATGTTGAAATATTTGGTGCAGCCTGGTACCAACAGCTCCCTGGTGCTGCCCCCAAAGCCGTGATGATTGGAAACTCTAGGCCCTCGGGGATTCCTGATTGGTTCTCTGGCTACAAGTCTGGCAACATGGCCTCTCTGACCATCACCAGCCATCAGCCTGAGGACGAGGCCGACTATTACTGTTCAAGTCGTAACACGATGACTCAGACACATTGAGAACTGAGACAAAAACCTGCCCCTGTTCCTCCTGATCTCTCCTGAGACTGTGACAGAGAACAACAGAGAGGGTGACTGTAGCAGGTGGAGAGGGTCAGAGTCCCACTTTCCAAGTACAGATAAACTTTAAAGGGGCAGTGATGCTCACATGGCTCTTTTAAACAGGTTTATGAAATTACAAGATGCATATGTTAAAGTTATTTGTTTAAAGCATATTTAATTGTTATGAATGTAGTTACTGCATTTTGCACTATTGCCAAAGTATAATTTGAGAACATTTCATCGTCCCTCAAGGAAATTTTCATCCATTTGCAAATCAGTCCTCATCCACTCTGCTCAGTCCTGGGTAACTGCTGATCCTCTTCTCCTCTGTATAGATTTCCCTCATGAGGACATTTCATTTGGTTAGATACAAAAGGTTGGGGGGATTTTATGACTATTCTATTTTACTTAATTGGTTTGTGTGTTGTTTTTGAGATCCATCAATGTCATGATATGTTTAGTTCTTCATTTCTATGGCCATGTAACACTGCATTGTATGAACACAGTTCAGTTTGCCCATCCACCCATCTGCCCACCTACTGACTGACATTAGGCTGTTGTTTTCTGTTTGTTTATTTGTTTTGCTTTGGTTTTAGAGAGAGTGACAAACATACTGGTAGAGAGCGAGATGAGAAGCATCAATACATAGTTTCAGCACTTTAGTTGTTCATTGATTGCTTCTCATATGTGCCTTCCACAGCGGGTTCTAGCCAAGCCAGTGACACCTTTGTCAAGCCAGTAATCTGTGCTCAAGATAGCAACCTTGGGATTCAAACCACAGACCTTTGGGCTCAAGATAATGACCATGGGGTCATGTTTATGATCCTGTGCTCAAGTGAGCGATCTTCAAGTTTCGACCATGAGTCCTCAGATTCCCAGGCTGATGCTGCAGTCACTCTGCCACACAAGGTCATGCAACGCTGGGTTGTCATCTTTTGTCAGTTCTGTATAGCGCTGCTTGAGACATGCATGCATTTGCTTGGGACATTTGTGTGCAAGTTTTATGTTTTGTATTTAATTTTGCAAACTGAGGTTTTTAATTGTTGGACCAAAATATAGGATTGGGATTTATGTCTCATTATAGTAATAGCACATTAAATTTTTTGAGGAACTATCAGGTACTTTTCAATATGACTAAATGGGAGAAATTTTTACCAACAATGTATAAAGATTCCATGTTCACCACACCAGCACGAACAAATGCTCTTACCTTTCCTTTTGATCACAGCCCTTCTTGTCTGGGTGGAATGATATCTCACTGCTGGGTGATTTGCATTGTCCCTCGTGGTCAGGGATGTTAGCCTGTCATGTGCTGTATCATTCTCCTCATGTGATGAAAAGACAAGGTCTGTGGGAGCCCATGGATCACGGACTTTATGAATCTGTAAACTGAATGATTGCTGAGATCACACACTCAGCCTGTGCTCACCTCTACACAGCAGAAAATTTTTGTGCAGAAATATAATTGCTCTCAGAGACAATGAAACAAGCAGTATGAGGCCACCTTCCCATGGGAGGACCACAGACAGCGATGTCCTGTGGACACGAGCTGGGATGGGCATGCAAAGTCACACCTCATGCATCTTCTCAGGGACTGTTGTAGAGTCTGCCTTCTGACTGTGTCTGTCCCTTTGTCACCGCTCCAGGAGAACCCCGACCACTGTGCATCTTCTGAGGTCTCAGCTGAGGCCCCTCCACTGGGAAGCACAGCCTGGAGGGAGCCTGACTGCGGCCCCTTCTTACACAGCGCCGTCTTCACCGTCCTCACGGCCCACATGCACTCTGACAGCCACAAGACGAAGATTGCATGAGGATGTTCTAGGACATAATTAAAATTTCAAAAATGTGTGGTGAGGGGAAGACCCGTAATTGTGAGAAAATCAATTTGTGTTGATTAAGCCTCTAATAGTCTTTCCTTGTTATGGAAGCCCAAGTTGACTAACACGAAGGTGCCCAGCTTGGATGTGGACCAGGGCAGCCTGGAGTCCCTGTTCTAACCATCAAGCTTCACCTGTAGGCACTGAAGGCATCCTAGCTCCCTACTGAGACTTTCTCAATGTGGTCATCAGAGAATAGCAACTTATTCCATAATTTAATATTTGGCCATGCAGCATTGGAAATAATTTCTAAGAGTGCCAGAGTGTATAGCCTTCACTTTGGGAAACAGAAATCTCACCAATTAGCACCAGCCTGGATCCGTGACAACACATGGTTCCATGACACCCAGGGGTAAGCAGAATAATGAGAATGGACCAGTGTTGTTAGTAAGTTTCATAAGATCAAGGGGTTTTTGACAAGTTTGCTCACTGCGCTGTTCTGAGTACCTTAAGCAGTGTCTGGCATGTGGGAGAGTCACATTAAGTACACTTTAAATAAATAATGACAACAATATTCTTTTCTTTTTTTTATAATTTTATTTTTTTAATGGGGTGACATCAATGAATCAGGACACATATATTCAAAGAAAACATGTCCAGGTTATCCTGTCATTCAATTATGTTGCATACCCATCACCCAAAGTCAGACTGTCCTCCATCACCCTCCATCTAGCTTTCTATGTGCCCCTCCCCCTCCCCCTTTCTCCCTCCCTCTCCCCCTTCCCCCTGCAAACACCACACTCTTATCAATGACTCCCAGAATCACTTTTATGTCCCACCTACGTATGGAATAATGCAGTTCCTGGTTTTTTCTGATTTACTTATTTCACTCCGTATAATGTTATCAAGATCCCACCATTTTGCTGTAAATGATCCGATGTCATCACTTCGTACAGCTGAGTAGTATTCCATAGCATATATGTGCCACATCCTCTTTATCCAGTCATCTATTGACGAGCTTTTTGGTTGTTTCCATGTCCTGGCCACTGTGAACAATGCTGCAATGAACATGGGGCTGCATGTGTCTTTATGTATCAATGTTTCTGAGTTTTGAGGGTATATACCCAGTAGAGGAATTGCTGGGTCATAAGGTAGTTCTATTTTCAGTTTTTTGAGGAACCACCATACTTTCTTCCATAATGGTTGTACTACTTTACATTCCCAACAACAGTGAATGAGGGTTCCTTTTTCTCCACAGCCTCTCCAACATTTGCTATTACCTGCCTTGTTAATAATAGTTAATCTAACAGGTGTGAGGTGGTATCTCATTGTAGTTTTGATTTGCAGTTCTCTAATAACTAATGAAGATGAGCATCTTTTCATATATCGGTTGGCCATTTGTATTTCTTCCTGGGAGAAGTGTCTGTTCATGTCCTCCTCCCATTTTTTTATTAGATTGTTTGTTTGTTTGTTGTCGAGTTTTATGAGTTCTTTGTATATTTTGGATATTAGGCCCTTATCTGAGCTGCTGTTTGAAAATATCATTTCCCATTTAGTTGGCTGTATGTTTATTTTGTTGTCAGTTTCTCTTGCTGAGCAAAAACCTTTTAGTCTGATGTAGTCCCATTCATTAATTTTTGCTTTCACTTCTCTTGCCTTTGGAGTCAAATTCATAAAATGCTCTTTGAAACCCAGGTCTATGAGTTTAGTACCTATGTCTTCTTCTATGTACTTTATTGTTTCAGGTCTTATATTTAGATCTTTGATCCATTTTGAGTTAATTTTAGTACAGGGGGACAAACTGTAGTCCAGTTTCATTCTTTTGCATGTGGCTTTCCAGTTTTCCCAGCACCATTTGTTGAAGAGGCTTTCTTTTCTCCGTGTGTTCTTGGCCCCTTTATCAAAAATTATTTGACTATATATATGTGGTTTTATTTCTGGATTTTCTATTCTGTTCCATTGGTCTGTGTGTGTATTTTTCTGCCAATACCATGCTGTTTTGATTGTCATGGCCCTATAATATAGTTTGAAGTCTGGTATTGTAATGCCCGCAGCTTCATTCTTTTTCTTTAGGATTGCTTTGGCTATTCGGGGATTTTTATAGTTCCATATAAATCTGATGATTTTTTGCTCCATTTGTTTAAAAAATTCATTGGAATTTGATGGGAATTAAATTAAATTTGTATATTGCTTTGGGTAATATGGCCATCTTGATTATATTTATTCTTCCTAACCAAGAACAAAGAATATTCTTCCATCTCATTATATCTTTTTCGATTTCCCTTAACACTGGTTTATAGTTTTCATTAAATAATTTTTTTACATTCTTTGTTATGTTTATTCCTAGGTATTTTATTTATTTTTTGTTGCAATCGTGAAGGGGATTATTCTTTTGAGTTCATTCTCAAATGTTTCATTGTTGGCATATAGAAAGGCTATGGACTTCTGTATGTTAATTTTGTATCCTGCGCTCTTACTGTATTGGCTTATTGTTTCTAGTTGTCTTTTTATGGATTCTTTGGGGTTTTCGATGTATAGGATCATATCATCTGCAAAAAGTGATAACTTTACTTCGTCTTTTCTGATATGGATGCCTTTTGTTTCTTTGTCTTGTCTGATTGCTCAGGCTAGAACCTCTAGTACCATATTAAATAAGAGTGGAGAGAGTGGACAACCCTGTCTTGTTCCTGATTTAAGAGGGAAAGCCTTCAGTTTTGTGCCATTTAATATGATGTTGGCTGATGGTTTATCATATATGGCTTTTATCATGTTGAGATATTTTCCTTCTATACCCATTTTGTTGAGAGTCTTAAACATAAAGTTGTGTTGTATTTTATCGAAAGCCTTTTCTGTGTCTATTGATAAGATCATGTGGTTTTTATTCTTTGTTTTGTTGATATGGTGTATTACGTTAACCGTTTTACGTATGTTGAACCATCCTTGAGATTCTGGGATGAATAACACTTGATCACGATGTATTATTTTTTTTAATATGTTGTTGTATTCGATTTGTTAGTATTTTGTTTAGTATTTTAGCATCTGTATTCATTAGAGATATTGGTCTGTAGTTTTTTTGTGTGTGTGTGTGCCATCCTTGCCTGGTTTTTATATGAGGGTTATGTTGGCCTCATAAAATGTGTTTGGAAGTATTGCTTCTTCTTCAATTTTTTGGAAGACTTTGAGTAGAATAGGAACCAAGTCTTCTTTGAATGTTTGATAAAATTAGCTAGTATAGCCATCTGGGCCTGGACTTTTATTTTTGGGGAGGTTTTTAATGGTTTTTTCTATTTCTTCTCTACTAATAGGTCTGTTTAGGCTTTCTGCTTCTTCTTGACTCAGTCTAGGAAGATTGTGTTGTTCTAGGAATTTATCCATATCTTCTAGGTTGTTGAATTTAGTGGCATAAAGTTTTTCATAGTATTCTCTGTGAAGACTATGATATCCGTGGTGATTTCTCCGCTTTCATTTTGGATTTTGTTTATATGAGTTCTTTCTCTTTTTTCCTTGGTAAGTCTTGCCAAGGGTTTGTCAAATTTATTGATCTTTTCAAAGAACCAGCTCTTTGTTCTATTAATTTTTTCTATAGTTTTACTGTTCTCTATTTCATTTATTTCTGCTCTGATTTTTATTATCTCCTTTCTTCGGCTGGTTTTGGGTTGTCTTTGTTCTTCTTTTTCTAGTTCCTTAAGGTGTGAAGTTAAGTGGTTCACTTGGGCTCTCTCTTGTTTGTTCATATATGCCTGAAGTGATATGAACTTCCCTCTTATCACTGCTTTTGCTGCATTCCATAGATTCTGATATGTCGTATTGTCATTTTTATTTGTCTATATATATATTTTGATCTCTGCACTTATTTCTTCTTTGATCCATTCATTTTTTAAAAGTATGTTGTTTAGTTTCCACATTTTGTGGGATTTTTTTCCTCTTTTTTGCAGCTGAATTCTAGTTTCAAGGCTTTATGATCAGAAAATATGCTTGGTACAACTTCGATTTTTCTAAATTTGCTGATGTTGTTTTTTTGGCCTAACATATGGTCAATTCTTCAGAATGATCCATGTACACTGGAGAAAAATGTATACTCAATCATTTTGGGATGAAATGTCCTGTAGATGTCTATCATATCCAAGTGCTCTAGTGTTTTGTTTAAGGCCACTATATCTTTGTTGATTCTCTGTTTGGATGACCGATCTGGAGCCGTCAGCGGTATATTGAGGTCTTCAAGTATGATTGTATTTTTGTCAGTTTTTGTTTTAAGGTCAATAAGTAGCTGTCTCATATATTTTGGTGCTCCTTGGTTTGGTGCATATATATTAAGAATTGTTATGTCTTCTTGATTCAGTGTTCTGTTAACCATTATGAAATGGCCATTTTTTGTCTCTGAGTACTTTTGCTGTCTTGTAGTCAGCATTATCAGATATGAGTATTGCTACGCCTGCATTTTTTTGGATGTTATTTGTTTGGAGTATTGTTTTCCAGGCTTTCACTTTGAATTTTTTTTCCTTGTTGCTTAGATGTGTTTCTTGTAGGCAGCATACAGTTGGATTTTCTTTTTTAATCCATTCTGCTACTCTGTGTCTTTTTATTGGTGAGTTTAATCCATTTATGTTTAGTGTAATTATTGACACTTGTGGATTCCCTATTGCCATTTTATATATTGCTTTCTATTAGTTTTGTATCTTGTTTGATCCCTCTCTTTTGTTTTTCTATCATTTGTTTTTGTTTGTTTGTATTCTATACTTCTTTCCTCTGTTGCTACTTTTTTTAAGTCATGTGCTTCTGTGGTGGTTTTTTCAAGGGTGGTTACCATTAAGTAATGAAAAGGGTACCTACCATATTTATTGTAGCATCCTATCTTGTGAGTGTTTCTGCCCTTCATCGTCCTTTGCTACTGTTAATCTCCATCCTTTCCCCCTTTTTTTTGCTTTTGTTGTCACAGTTTAAATTTGGTTTTATTGTGTTCTTGGTGGAGCTTTTACGTGTGGTTTTGTTTTGTTTTGTCCTTTGGATCTGGTTGGAAAACCCCCTTTAGTATGTCCTGGAGTGGGGGTTTTCTGATGATAAATTCCCTCATTTTTTCTGTATTTGTGAATGTTTTTATTTCTCCTTTGTACTTGAAGGATAACTTTGATGGGTATAGTATTCGTGGCTGAAAGTTCCTCTTTTTCAGAGCTTTAAATATTGGTGTCCTCTCTCTTATAGCTTGTAGAGTTTCTGCTGAAAAATCTGATGATATTCTAATAGGCCTTCCTTTATATGTTGTATTCTTCTTTTCCCTGGCTGCCTTGAGAATTTTTTCTTTGTTGTTGGTTTGTGCCATTTTTATTATGATGTGCCTTGGAGTAGGTTTGTTGTGGTTAAGAAAACTTGGTGTTCTGTTTGCTTCTTGAATTTGAGGATTTAGTTCTTTCCACCGGCTTGGGAAGTTCTCGTCTATTATTTGTTTGAATATATTCTCCACTCCATTTTCTCTCTCTTCTCCCTCTGATATACCTATTATTCTTATGTTATTCTTTTTGATGGAGTCAGACAATTCCTGTAGGGCTTTCTCATTTTTTTTTAATTTTTGAGTCTCTCTTCTTCTCTCTGTTGTGCCTGAAGTTGCCTGTCTTCTATGTCACTAATCCTACCTTCTATCTGGCCTGTTCTATTAGCTAAGCTTGTTACCTCATTTTTCAGTTCATGAATTGAGTTTTTCATCTCTGTTTGATTTGTTTTTATAGTTTCAATTTCCTTGGTAATATATTTTTTGTGATCGTTGAGTTGTTTCCTAAGCTCCCTAGATTGACTTTCTGTGTTTTCTTGTATATCTCTGAGTATTTTTAGGATTTCTATTTTAAATTCTCTGTCATTTAGATTCAAGGTTTCCAATATATTAAATTTTTTCTCCATAGATTTTTTTACATCTATCTGTGTTACTTCTCTACCTTTTGTATCCATGATATTTGATTTCCTTTTTCTTAATGGCATCTGAGGTTGGACTTGATAGAAGTAATGAGAGCTAATAAAAAATAAAATAAAAAAATGAAAAAAAATTGGAAAAAAATACCCAATAATAATTTATAATTTCCCTCCCCTTTTCTTTCTTCTATTCCCCTCCTCTTCCCTCCTCCTTAGAAAAATATCATGATAAGCCGTGAATTATATTATGCTAAATGGAACATAAACTGCCTATAATGGAGAACCTGAGTTGTGAGTAACTGTTCAAGGTGCCAAAAAGGAAGTAGGGACCCATAAAATGCAAAAAAGAAAAAAATTTGGGTCAAGTATAAAATGATTTGCTTGTAAGTGATGGTCGACTAAGAGATATAATGAGAGGGATAAGAAGGAAACAAGAAAAATGGGGAAAAAAACTATTGTATTATGTAGAGCAAAGACTGAATATAAAGCAGATCCTGGGTTGGGAGGAATGCTAATGAGTTAAAAAGCGAAGTAAGAAGCACCCAAAATGCCACAAAAAAAAAAGCACAACACAAAGAAACTTGAGTCCCAAATTAAATAATTTGTTTGTGATTGAGCATTGAATGAGAGGAAAATTAAAAGGAGAAAAGAAGAAAGTAATAGAAAGGGAGAAACAAGAAAAAGGGGAAATGGAAAGGAAGAAAAAAGAAAAAAAGAGAGAGAGAGAGAGTTAAGGGTTTTGGAGTGTAACCCTCATGGAGAGTAAGGAAGAAGAAAGGAAATAAAATGAAACACTTATGGGTAGTGCAGTTCAAGAAAAGGAAAGAGTAAGATGGGCAGAGAATAAAAGGACCAGGGTAGAGGAAATAGAAATAATACTAATAAAGGCAAGAAGATGAAAGGAAAAAGCAAACAAAAAAATAGTGGAACAAATTATAAAGTCTGTGGATTTTTCTTGAATTTGAGAGGTTAACTTCTTCTTCCCTTTTCCTTCCTCTCCCTCTTCCTGGTCGGTGACTCTGTACCCTAGGCTCTGCCCCTGTGGCACGCTTAGGTAGGGATTTGCAGTTGATGAGACTCTATGGCAGTGTCATATATTTGGCTTCAGTCTCCTTGGTAGTCAAGGCTTGTTAGTGTTTGTAGGCTCCAATAATGAGAGAGTCCGTTTTCCCAGAGCCTCTCTCCTAGTCTTTCCATCCTGAATTAGCAGCCTGATGATCCAGCTATGAGGCTACCACTGCCTCTGCCTGGGGGTAAGAGGCTCAAAGAGCTGGCAAATCTCCACTCTATCCCCACTCAAAGGACTCTGGGTAAGGCTCTGACAGTCAGAGCAGCCAGCGTAATCAGGTGGGGCTGGGAGCCAATTGCTCTCAAGGTGGCTGTCTTTGAGCCTTCAGGCCTGTTCAGCATGCCTAGCACTCTGTGGGACCACTCTCCCCAGGCTTTCCACACTTTGTAACCTGTTTAGGCTGGGAAGAAGATGCCCTCGTTGCTGCCTGCAGTGCATGAGGTCTTAACACTGCCAAGTCCCTGTTTTTAGCGTATATCTGAGTATGAAAGCTCTGCCAATCAGAAGTTGCCCCCACCCCTTTAGCGAGAGGCACTAAAAAATATCACGCCTCTTGTCTTGGATAGCTGAACTGAGAGACATCTTGTCAGTTAGAGCCACGTAGTTCAGTTGGGAGGTGAGCAGCCTGTGGGTTAAGCTAATTTCAGTGATTGGATCCACCGAATTTCTCCAGAAAGGACTGCAAACTGCCTGTGCACCCCTCCCCCGATACTTGATTGTTAGCTTGAATGGCTGGGTGAGGTGCCCCGCCCACCTAGAGAAGTTTGGGTGTAGGGAAGTTTGCTTTGGCGCACTCCCTGTGCGCCACTGGCAGATGCTGCTCATGGCATGGGCGGTTGCTCACACACGGGTGGTTGCTCTCGTGTGCGGGTCGCTGGGCTGCTCCCGTGGGCGCGTGGGAGGTTGGACTGCTTGTGACGTGCAGTGTGCGGGAGGTTGGGCCGCTCTGGGCATGGCACGCCGGAGGTTGGGCTGCTCGCGGGGAGTCGCGTGGGTGGCCGGGTTGCTCACGTGTGGACGTTTGCCTGCATGGACATATTCACCAAAGGCACACTCTTTCCTGGGCTTGAACGAACGTCCATGCTGCAGCCTACCTACCTCCACATTCTTAGCTCCTCCCGACTCTCAGTTCCAAGTGAAAGCAGCCTTTGCTCAGGTTAGTGACGAAAGCAGAGTGTTTCTCCGTCTGACTTATTTCTTTCAGGGTTGATTATATATTTAGTCAATTTTTCGCTCGACCCTACCTTCGCCTTCAGGGTGTGGAACTTCCAGATGCTCCAAGGATAGATTTTTTCTGTCTCTGGTTGATGAACTTGTTGAAATTTTGGGGAGATTTTTGGTCGTGCTCCTCACGGTGCCATTTCTATGACATCGCTCTGTCCCCAAAGCAATTTATAAATTTAATGCAATTCCTATCAAAATTATGATGACATTTTTTAAAGAAATGGAAGAAAAAATCATTACATTTATATGGAACTATAAAAAACCCCGAATAGCCAAAGCAATCCTAAAGAAAAAGATTGAAGCTGGGGTCATTACAATACCTGACTTCAAACTATATTATAGGGCCACGACAATCAAAACAGCACGATATTGGCAGAAAAATAGACACGCAGAGCAATAGAACAAAATAGAAAGTCCAGAAATAAAACCACATATATATGGTCAAGTAATTTTCGATAAAGGGGCCAACAACACACAATGGAGAAAAGAAAGCCTCTTCAACAAATGGTGCTGGGAAAACTGGAAAGCCACATGCAAAAGAATAAAACTCGACTACAGCTTGTCCCCTTGTACTAAAATTAATTCAAAATGGATCAAAGACCTAAATATAAGACCTGAAACAATAAAGTACATAGAAGAAGACATAGGTACTAAACTCATGGACCTGGGTTTTAAAGAGCATTTTTTATGAATTTGACTCCAAAGGCAAGAGAAGTGAAGGCAAAGATAAGTGAACGGGACTACATCAAACTAAGAAGTTTTTGCTCAGCAAGAGAAACTGACAACAAAATAAATAGACAGCCAACTAAATGGGAAATGATATTTTCAAACAACAGCTCAGATAAGGGCCTAATATCCAAAATGTACAAAGAACTCATAAAACTCAACAACAAACAAACAATCCAATAAAAAAAATGGGAGGAGGACATGAACAGACACTTCTCCCAGGAAGAAATACAAATGGCCAACAGATATATGAAAAGATGCTCATCTTCATTAGTTATTAGAGAACTGCAAATCAAAACTACAATGAGATACCACCTCACACCTGTTAGATTAGCTATTATTAACAAGGCAGGTAATAGCAAATGTTGGAGAGGCTGTGGAGAAAAAGAAACCCTCATTCACTGTTGGTGGGAATGTAAAGTAGTACAACCATTATGGAAGAAAGTATGGTCGTTCCTTAAAAAACTGAAAATAGAACTACCTTATGACCCAGCAATCCCTCTACTGGGTATATACCCCCAAAACTCAGAAACATTGATACATAAAGACACATGCAGCACCATGTTCATTGCAGCATCATTCACAGTGATCAAGACATGGAAACAACCAAAAAGCCCTTCAATAGAAGAGTGAATAAAGAAGATGTGGCACATATACACTATGGAATACTACTCAGCCAGAAGAAATGATAACATCGGATCATTTACAACAAAATGGTGGCATCTTGATAACATTATACGAAGTGAAATAAGTAAATCAGAAAAAAACCAAGAACTGTATTATTCCATACATAGGTGGGACATAAAAATGAGACTAAGAGACATGGACAAGAGTGTGGTGGTTATGGGGGGGGCAGCAAGGGAAGAAGGGAGAGGGGAAGGGGCAGGGTGAGGGTGAAGGGGAGGGGCACAAAGAAAACTAGATAGAAGGTGACGAAGGACAATCTGACTTTGGGTGATGGGTATGCAACATAATTGAATGACAAGATAACCTGGACATGTTTTCTTTGAATATATGTACTCTGATTTATTGATGTCACCCCATTAACATTAATAAAAATTTATTTATAAAAAAACAAAACAAAACAAAAAACTTGGACCGTTTACATCTTTTTAAATGTTATAGAAAAAGTAAGATGAAAATAAATCAAAACCATTTGAACCCTGAAGATGTGTTAGATATTCCTGTGCTGTCTCAGCAGGTGCTTCCTCCCAGGGCTCTCCCAACAGGGGAAGCCACCTCCATCCTCCTCAGTGTGGGGTGTGAGCTGAGCTTGGCCCCAGGGCTCAGGGAGGGGCAGGACGGTCACTGAGGGACACACATTTGCATGGACAGCCCCTCCTCTGGCAGAGGGGGGAGAAGAAAAGGAGGCCTGGGGCAGCCCAGCCCCACTGTGGGCTCAGGGCTGTGAGCACCATGGCCTGGACCCCTCTCCTCCTTGTGTTCCTCTCTCACTGCACAGGTAGGGACAGAACTTGTAGACCAGGCCTATTATTCCTCTTCATTCCTTTTATGTTCAGTCTAATAAAAAAACTTGTCCGTGGTCTCTGTCTCAACTCTGACGTGCGTCTGTGTTTGCAGGTTCCCTGTCCCAGCCTGTGCTGACTCAGCCGCCCTCCCTCTCTGCATCTCCTGGAGCATCAGCCAGACTGACCTGCACCCTGAGCAGTGGCTTCCGTGTTGGCAGCTATGGTATAAACTGGCACCAGCAGAAGCCAGGGAGCCCTCCACAGTATTTGTTACACTACCAGTCAGACTCAGATAAGGACCAAGGCCTCGGGGTCCCCAGCCCCTATTCTGTATCCAAAGATGCCTCGGCCAATGCAGGGCTCCTGCTCATCTTTGGGCTGCAGGCTGAGGACGAGGCAGGACATTACTGTAATGTATGGGACAGTGGCAGTAGTTACACAGTGTCTATAGTACGGGGAAGTGATAATAAAACCTCCTCTCCGCTCTCCAGGCCTGGTGCCGTCAGCCCTGCTGGGGGCTGTGACCAAGTCTGGCTCAGCCGTGACTCATGTTGTCAGATCATCATCCAGCACCTGCTGTTCCTGGGACCAGTAGTTGTGACAGTGTCACACTCTTGTCTTCAGTTCAACTTTTATTCACTTTTTTTCCCCTTCAATGCAACTCTTAAGATGGATTTCTTGCCTATATGTTCTTGGCGTGTCCATGTTATCACAGGCTCCAATTCCTTTCTGACAGATGACATTTCCCATAGGAGACACTGTGGGAGACAAAGAGGTTGATTCAGGCCAAGCTCAGCTGAGGGTCACAGAGGGACTGAGGTGATTCTGGTCTGAGTGCTCCCATCTGAATGTAGTGATACAGCCAATGTGCTGAATTAACTGTATTCTATATAAGAGCAGCGAACCATCAAAATTTCAAAAATAACAATTCTTTTTGTAACACCATGAGTATGAAACCCTTAAGGATAAATCTGAAAATAAAAAAAATCTTAAATGTATAAAACACTGCAAACAATTAAACTTAAGTAGGTATTTTAGTTTGTGGTTCAAAATACCCAGTGTGGTTAAGAGGACAGTTTTTCCTGAATTGAAAATGTAATGACAAGGTCTTAGGTAAAACACACTTTCAATAAAGGATGAGGCAGGATATTTCAGCAAAACAAAAGCAAAAACAGCAAGGGGACAGCAGCCTCTGTCCCAGGAGTGACACAGACCCGGTGGGAGAAGCTGCCATGAGGGCTGAGGGCTGAGTGGGTGCAGGGGGCCTGGGCTGGGGCCACTGGGTGCTGAGCCTGTGCTGCCACCTGCAGTGTGTGCCTGGGGTGACATATCTGTGACTGTCACTCCCATGAAGGACTCTGTGACTTGCAACTTGCTGAGTAAGAATGCTGAGCCAGTGTCTCCTAACTGATTTCAGGGTTGCTGACTGAGTTTCCAAGGCTTAGAAATGGGACCTGAATCTGTAAACTCTGGACTGAAAATTAAAGACCTCTCTCAGACAACCACAGTTCACTTCAAGAGCTCCTTTGGCCTGTCCTTGAAAGAGTGTGACTCTGCCCTGTGACAGACGGGGTGCTGGCAGCCTGTTCTGTGGGGTATGAACAGGGAGCACTTATGCACAATTAGAATGTGCGTTCCTCATCCTTTATTTCCAGGTGACTGCGATCTCTCAAGGGCTTTGTAGGGCCCAGAGCACAGGTGTCTCCCTGCCCCACCCTTGTCAGAGATTGTTTCATGCACAGGGCCCCGCAAATGGCCAGGAAGAGCCAAAATTGAAACAAAGATTTTGATAAAGAGTGGTGTATGAGTTAGTGTTCCCTCAGGAACAAAAACAGCAAGTCTCTCAATCTCTGTTTCTCCTATCAAGAGAGTTTTCAGCCTGACCTGGTGGTGGCACAGTAGATAGATCACTGGATGGAGATGCAGAGGACCCCGGTTCAAAACCCTGAGTTCACCAGCTTGAGTGTGGGGTTGTTTGAGCGTGGGATCATAGACGTGACCCTATGCTTGCTGGCTTGAGTCTAAAGGTCATTGGCTTGAGCAAGGGGTCACTAGCTCTGCTGTAGCCTCCTAGTCAAGGCACATAAAAGAAAGCACTCAATGAACAACTAAAGGAGACTAAGGAGCCGCATTAAGAATTGATGGTTCTCATCTCTCTCCCTTCCTGTCTGTCTGTCCCTCTATATCTCTCTCTCTGTAACTCTCTCTGTCTCTCTCTCTCTGCCACACACACACACACACACACACACACACACACTATTAAAAAAGAGTTTTCAGATGGTTACTCCTCCACAAGCAGAGACTTTACGTTGAGAACACAGATTCCTTCTGTATAATCCATGAAGGGTCAGTGGGAAGCTGATGCCAGTGTCCTCAGCTCATAAGTTCAGACACTCTCAGAATCTGACCGCAAGGGACCCACGTAATCGGATCTCAGGGCTTTGTCATGAACCCGCAGCTGTGAGTACTCCCCCATCTGCCCCCAGCCCGGCCTGCTGGCCTCTTCCTGTCCTACTGAGGTCATGCACAGCCACCTTCCTTCCTGGCGTGCGAGGCACAGCTCCTGCTCTAGGGGACTGTGCTCCCTGTATGACCCCCACCCTCAGGCAGCAGGCCCTGCTGGAAACACAGCTCTTCCTGCAGAAATGGGATTCCAGGGAGAAGTGTGCCTGAGAGTCACAGGAATCAACTCTGCTGGAGGGAGGGACCATGATGACTGTGGGTCCCCGTCCTCAGTGCTGTGTGCCCCCGACCTCACGGCCAGGTCAGAGTCTCAGTGTATGACTCTATCCAGAGCAGGAGAAGTCAGTGACAGTTTATGAGTGCAAAAAGTGACTGTGAGCTCGAGAATAGCCACCCAGGGAAACCAACTGCTCACAGTTTGAGGAGAGCAATGACTTCCTACAGGTGGGGACAATCCCAGACAATAAAGACGTGAATAGTGTGGCCACCCAAAATGCACATGTTGGCTTCTTCCACACAACTCCCCATCTCTAGAGAGAAGGAACTTTTCTCTTCAGTTCTGCTGGAGACTCACATGGAAGGAGATGTCAAGCAACCAGAGAAAAATAACACATGTCCTGCACAGAAGGGGACATGCCTCCATGGGCCGGTCACTGCTCTCTGGACGTGATCCTGGTCTCAGGGTTTATGTAAGAGACACCACCTCAGTCCTGATCACTGAACAGCCAAAGGTGGTGTGGGCCGACTCACCCTGAGGACCCTGAGTAGAGCAAGAAACTGCCCTGTGGTGACACAAAGAACACAAGTGAGGACACCTGGTCTGGCCCTGAGACTGGGGACAGTGGACAGGGTAGTGGGAAGGCAGATGCTGTCTCTAAGTTTTCCTCTACCTAACACACAAATGTATGGACACTAGAGGGCGCTTGGGGCTTATTCCTGAAGGATTGGGGTGCTCAGAGCTGAGACTAGCCCCCTGGCACTTCCTAGTGCCCTCTGTTTAGGCTCACAGCTGTCACTTCCCCAAAACTAGGCCCCACACAGCCCCACAGTGTCAATACCCATGGGCATTCTCAGGCAGAGGGACCTGACCCAGGGCCCAGGGAGGGGTCAAATAAATAAGTTCTCATTTGCATGAGTGGCCCCTCCCCCTTGCAGAGTATGAAGAGGGGCAGGGAGAGATGTGGGGGAAGCTCTGCTTCAGCTGTGGGGCCACAGAGACAGGACTCAGGGATGAGCCCCACCATGGTCTGGTCCCCTCTTCTTCTCACCGTCATTGCTCTGTGCTCAGGTGACTGGATAAGGGGACAAGAGAAGGAACCTTGGGAAGACACATGGGGTTTGCTTTTTCCTCTTGCCTCCTGACCCAGAATCACCATCTGTGTCTCTCCCTCTTCCAGGACCCTGGGCCCAGGCTGTGCTGACTCAGCTACCCTCAGTGTCTGGGGCCCCAGGACAGAGGATCATCATCTCCTGCACTGGGAGCAGTGACAACATTGGTGGTGGTTTAGGTGTTCAATGGTTCCAACAGCTCCCAGGAACAGCCCCCAAACTCCTCATCTATGGTAGTAGCAGTCGTCCCTCAGGGGTCCCCAACCGATTCTCTGGTTCCCGGTCAGGCAGCTCAGCCACCCTGACCATCACTGGACTCCAGGCTGAGGACGAGGCCGATTATTACTATGAGAACTATGACAAGAGTCTCAATGCTCTCACAGTGCTGCAGGACAGTGGGGAAGTGAGACAAAAACCTACTGTCTCCTCACAATGGGTTTCCCTGGGGACAAGATAGCTGCTTCCTTCTCTTAGGATGGTAGTTGACCCTCAGGAGTCCTCAGCTGATTCTTTGGCTCTGAGTCCGGCAATTTGGGCCCCCTGACCATCACTGGGCTCCCCTAGAAGAGGGGCAGGATGGGGCCTATGTACATGAGCAGTCCCTCCTCTGTGAGGCCAGCTGGGAGGGGTAAGAGAGGTCTGGGCTGCCCAGCCCCAGCTCTGTGTCCTAGGAAGGGGCTGTGAGCACCATGGCCCGGCCCCCTGTGCTCCTGTGCTCCTCTCTCAGTGCACAGTGGGGACAGGCCGGACAGACACAGGGCAACCATCCAACCTGGATCAGCCACTTTAGCTCAGACCTTGAGAAATTGTACTTTGGTCCTTGTCCCATGTGTCACGTGTGTTTGCAGGTCCCCTGTCCCAGCCTGTGCTTCCTGAGCTGTCCTCCCTCTCTGTGTCTCTGGGAATTTTCATGAGACTCACTTGCATCGTGAGAGGTGATATCAGTATTGGTAGCAGATATATATAATGTTTTCAGCGAAGCCTAAACGCTCCCTGTATGGCCAGTTGCCACGGCCACTATCATAGCAGCCTGGCCCATGTAGGTTCACATTGGATTCGGACAGTCGGTAAAGAAACAACGGAGCCAAAAGCTGATGGGCCATCATCGTTATTCCTAGCTTGCACTCAGTGGGCAAGTAAAAACACACACTGGGCTCCAAAACCCACTCATTCAATGCTCACAAAGCTACTGACTTATCTGAGTTTTACGGGACTCAAAGGTTTCTAGCTCACCAGACTTATTCACCTCTGTTCCCCATCTTCTTCCCTCTCCCTGCACAAAGTCTGCACAAACTCGCTTTTCTTCATCACCTTGCATCTTGGCTGCTTCTCCTGGCCTCCTCCACATGGCCTTTTCCTGCTCTTCTCTGCTCTCCTCTCTAATGCTAATCTTAGGAACCGAGAGAGCAAGCTCCCGGTCTGCCCCACTTTTATAGTGTAGAAACCAAAACCTTTAATCCAATATACAAATAGGGAAGTCTCTAAGACAAAGTCACTTATCTGAGGCATGATGGGATTGTACCACCCCACATCAAAAAGGGTGGGAAAGGCTTAGTCCTAAAACCAAGCTCCAGGCTACAAGGATCCTGCCTGCCCACAGCCCGCCCCCAATACACATTACTATCACCTGGGCGATGGCTTCCACGTGAGCAGCGCCACCTTTAACAAAGTGAGCATAATATATTTTATCTGCCCAACACTCCCTTTCCCCAGAATTCTTCTGTACTACAAGTCAGACTCAGATAAGCATGAGAGATCTGGGGTTTTCAGCTGCTACTCTGAATCCAAAGTAGCTTGGACCAATGCAGGCTTCAACCTGAGGACCAGGCTGTCACTGTGTGATTGGGCACAATAATGTTACATAACATGGGGATATGGGACATAAACATCAGCCTGTTTAGAATCTTGCTCCATGACAATTTAATCATTTTACATTACTTAGATATACACAAACTGCATTTGTAAGTACTTTCTCATTCACAATGTGTATTCATATTTTTCCATTCAATGTTTTTGAAACTTTAGAAAATATAAACAATAATAAAATAGCCCATTATGACACTGGTGTTGCCTGATTATCGATGTGATAGAACGAGAGCCTGTGGAGCTGCCCTGTATCTCTTCACACAAGGGAAGTGACATTCTCTAGCTTTGTCTTCATCGGGTCCCCAGGGCCAACTCAGTGGGTGCTCCATCATCCACAGGGTAGAGTCTGCTCCTCCAGTGGTCAGAGCAGAGACCCTTCTGTCCCTTCCATGCTCCGGTGTGCAGGGCTGGCTGAGGAGCACTGTGTCCCGGCCACGAGGCACCATGATGTGAGATGCTGTGTGAGGATGCAGGCTCAAGGAGAATTCAGGGCACAAAGCTTCCTAGCACTTTCACGGGTACCTGTCCCTTCAGGTGTGATGTCCAGGACATGGCAGTTAGTTGAGAAGAGATGTGTTTCTGGCCTGAGTCCAGTACATCTCTTTATGGGACCTGAGGTGGGGGGACGCTCTGCCATTGCTGGGAAAATGGAGAGTCTGCTTCATGGAAAGGGGTGAGGTGGGTCCATGGGTGAGATGACAGGATTCAGGGCTGTGGGGACTCCCAAGAGTGGGTTTCTGAGTCTATTGGCCCTGACTGTGTCTTCTCCTCACATACACCACTGGAGCTTTCCAACAATCGAGGGCTGAGCTGTGGGGCATCAGGAGCAGGAACTCCCCAGTGTGTGCCTGTGTCACTCCCCCTGTGAAGCTTCTGATGAGCCCAGACCTGAGGTAGCCTTCTCCTGCACAGGGTGTGGTCATACATGGAGGGTTCCCATGGCAATGGTTCCAAGGGCTTTTGAGTAGATCTCTTACCTTGTGACACAAACAGGGTTGACTGACCGTCATGTGTTCAGCCTCTTCCCTGGCTCCTGTGTGTGCACATGGCCTTTCTGACCCCCAGGCTCTTGCCAATGAGGAGGCTGACCATCACTGCCACAGACTCAGTGCAACCCAATGTGACAGAGAACATCCCACCATAGAGAAGTGAGGGGAAAATCTACCCTCCTTCCCCTGTGACACATTACTGTTTTGTCCTTGACTGTGACCAAACTTGCTCAGGTCTTGTCCTTTGCTGACACATTTGGCCTCATGATCTCACCTTGGCCTGATTCTAGGGGTCAGTGACAACATCTCCACTTCTTAGAGGTCTTCAATTCAAACAGAATCACTTTGTATCCAGATACAACATAGCCTTCAGAGTTCTGGGCAGAGTGACGAGGACAACAGAAAACCAGTATATGTGACCTGGGAGACCCAGGTGGCATCTACCAACCCTATGCCTGTACTTGTTCCTGGCCAATGATTTGATGCTCATTCTTTGAACCCTGAAACCATGGGGAAGCTGGGTGTTATTTTCTTCTGAGATGACACTCTGAGGAGCTCCTGACTTCCAGCCCCTGGGAGCTCCTCTCCAGAAAGGGCGTGGCTCTGAGGCCTGTCTCCTGCTCACTTCCTCTAGTCTAACCCTATGACTCTTCTTACTTTCTGTACAGGTTCTCCTGCTGCAGTGATATGGAATAAACATTAGTTCATACGGACCTAGACCTTATTCATCCAATTCACATTAAATCCAAGTAGTGCTTAATAAATGAACTTGAGTAGTGATAATGGAGATTGGAGAAGAGAAAACAAAGAGTTTATAAATCTCATAATAGGGAAAGGGTTAGGGTTAAGTTAGCTCCTGTAAAACTCATATTCCCCTCACCCAAACATTTTGTAAGGTTAGAGTTAATCTGCTTGCTATTCTTTCTCCTAACAGCTGACTGGCCTTTACTTTGAAATGTAGCAAAAGTTTACCATCACAAAAATATCTGGAAAAGCTTGCATTGGCAAGAACTTCACCATTAGGGGAGCTTTAAAATCACAATAGCTGTTGTGAAAGCAGGCTCACAGACTCAGGCCCCCAGCTGTTACTGGGAGACTGACCTCTTGGCTGTCTTTAGGATTTACCAAGGACACCAAGTCTTTGCTACATCATAGAACTTCTGTCTCTGCAGCAGAATTCCCCTTGTTTAGTAACCAAGGCCACAAGGACCCTGATATGCTAATCTAAGCTTGCCCAGGTGCATGGACCCCATGCCGACAAACTCCCTGTATCTAATGCCCTTTCCTGCAGCTCAGGGTTGATACTTGCTGGTTTCAGCCTGCTTGTATGTTTGTATCCAGGCATTTCTAAAATAAATTTTTCTTTTGGAACACACTAACCTCATGTTTCTGCTTTGTCCTGTGGTTTCTACCTAACAGGAAGAATCTCTAAATGGGTAGAGTTCTATTTATAAAAATATTTATATCAATTCTTATACTGAAAAATTGCATAAATGGACAAAACTATCTTAACTACCTCAAGAGTCAGAAGAGAGGAAGTACTGTCAGAATCACATTCAAGGGTGAATGAGAACCTGCAGAAATATGAAGACACTTGTCCCCTGACAGCGCTGTGTTCTCGTGGCAAAAGGGACATAAAATAATAGCTGGGGTATATTCACTGGGGTCTGGGAACCTAACAAGCTTCATGACAAGAAACAAGAGCAAGTCAACCATATATTTCAACCTGTCACGGTCATCCCAGTAGAATTATTACCACGTATGAACTAATGGGATTAATGGGGAACTTTCAGCCTAAGACTTGACTCAATGTGTTCATGGCCCTGGCTGGATAGTTCAGTTAGTCAGAGCATTTTCCCCATATGCATAGGTTGTGGGTTTGATCCCCAATCAGGAAACATACAGAAACAGAAGGATGTTTCTGTCTGTCTCTTGTCCCCTCTTCCTTTCTTTCTACAATCAATAATAAAATAACTTTATAAGCAAGAAAAAACAATGTGGCCATGTACCGGTAATGAGCACAAAGGCCAGGCAGAGGTAAACTCAGCTATTGAGAATCCTTTATTTTATTTTATTATTTTTATTATTTATTTATTTATTTATTTCATACAAGGACAGAGAGAGAGTCAGAGAGAGGGATAGACAGGGACAGGCAGACAGGAATGGAGAGATGAGAAGCATCAATCATCAGTTTTTCATTGCGAGACCTTAGTTGTTCATTGATTGCTTTCTCATATGTGCCTTGACCGCGGGCCTTCAGCAGACCGAGTAACCCCTTGCTTGAGCCAGTGACCTTGGGTCCAAGCTGGTGAGCTTTTACTCAAACCAGATGAGCCCGCGTTCAATCTGGCCACCTTGGGGTCTTGATCCTGGGTCCTCTGCATCACAGTCTGGCACTCTATCCACTGCGCCACTGCCTGGTCAGGCTTTATTTTTATTTTTTGTGTGACAGAGACAAAAAGAGGGACAGATAGGGACAGACAGGCAGGAAGGGAGAGAGATGTGAAGCATAAATTCTTTGTTGTGGCACCTTAGTTGTTCACCGATTGCCTTCTCTTATGTACTTTGATGTGGGTGGAGGGTTGGGGGGGGGGCTACAGCAGAGCTAGTGATTTTTTGCTCAAGCCAGCAACCTTGGGCTTCAAGCCAGCAACCTCTGGGCTCAAGCCAATGACCATGGCGTCGTATCTATGATCTCTTGCTCAGGTTGGTGGCTTCACATTCAACTGGCAACCTCGCACTCAAGCCAGCGACCTCAAGGTTTTGACACTGGGTCCTCTGCATCCCAGTCCGACTCTATTCACTGCACCACCGCCTGGTTAGACGAGTAATCCTTTAATATCTGGTAACATAGCATATAACTGAGCTGTCCAGAACTCATTAGTGACCTGTAAAAATTAATGGCTCAACACCAACATCACAGCAGGAATATACACATTCTACTGCCCTGGGTAGTGACATTGGAAAGATTCAACTGCAAAGTCAGAGCCCTTCCAAGAGAGCTGGGTGGTGTGAAATGGGCTGCAGGATGTGCATTTTGAAAATAGCAGGAGGCGCTGGTAGACTGCGCCTGAGAGCTCGGGGTTGTGGTCCAAGCAGGCTAGGGATGTTCTCTACTGGTTCTTGCACACTTGGGCAGGCAGTGGCCTCACTGAAGTGTGACTTGCCTTCATCTGGTGCCTCAGAAGTCACATGAGCACTCAACTCTGACTCACATATTTGCCTCATATTGTATCTTCTCCTTTTACAAAGTCATTGCCCCAGTGGTATTTACAGGAACAATAGAAAATGACCCACTAAAATGAAATCTTTTGAAGAACCATGATCCACAGTCCTCCGTAGGTAAAGGAGGAGGCAACTATGGAGGAATTTTCCCAGTGACAACATTAGGCCTCAGCAAGCAGAGCTCTAGGCTCTGTCATGGCCCAGGTTCCTCCCCTCCCCTCCTCACTCCCTGCACAGGGAGTTTCCTGTGGTGGAAAGTGAGCTGGTATGGGGGAGGGGCATCTCTTTCTCCTTCCACCAGCTGCACACAGCGGGCTGTTCCATTAGCTCAACCTGCTTCAGGGTCCTGGGAAAGAAGGTGCTGGGCTTTCTCTGCCATCCTCAGTGTCTAGATCTCTATATATAATAGGATATAGATGTCTATAATTATATATTTATACATATAATTATGTATGCATGGG
Organism: Saccopteryx bilineata; assembly: GCF_036850765.1. Taxonomy (NCBI): domain Eukaryota; kingdom Metazoa; phylum Chordata; class Mammalia; order Chiroptera; family Emballonuridae; genus Saccopteryx; species Saccopteryx bilineata. Next base: position 252,635,020 of record NC_089491.1, read on the forward strand.
TGTATATAGTACTAAATTTTAATTAGTACCTAAGTTTCTGTGAAGTAAAACTATACATAAATATATAATAATGTTGACTTAGTTATAAAACACAGGGATGGCCTGACCAGGCAGTGGCACAGTGGATAAAACATCGGACTAGGACTCAGAGGACCCAGGTTCAAAACCCCGAGGTCACCAGCTCTTCTGGTTTGAGCAATGCTCACCAGCTTTGGCCCAAGTTCACTGGCTTGAGCAAGGGGTCACTCAGTTTGCTGTAGTCCCTGTCAAGTCACATTTGAGAAAGCAACCAGTGAATAACTAAGGTGTAGCAATGAAGAATTGATGCTTCTCATTTCTCTCCCTTCCTGTCTGTCCCTATGTGTCCCTCTCTCTATCTCTGTCACACACACACACACACACACACACACACACACACACAGAATAAAACACAGGGATGGATTCAATAGACAAACCAGAATACATACATGGATAAAGATACATGCACAAACAAACACTACATACACACATATGTGCGCATGTGCACAACTCATGACTTTCATGGGCAAGAGAAGCTCCAGGTCTGGAGAAGCAAAGATTCCCCTTCCATAACTCATGCTAACTCAACTGTGCTGTTGGGCGGATAAAATGTATTATGCTCACTTTGTTGAAGATGGCGCTGCCCACGTGGAGGCCGTTCCCCAGGTGATATTAATGTGTGTCTCTGTGGGCTGTGGGCAGGCAGGATCCTTGTAACCTGATCTCTGACTCTAGGAAGGACTAGGCCGTCACTGATTCCAGATTGATTTTCTGCTTCCAAGGCCTCACACAGCCTCACAACCATCTTGGGCTCCAGCCTGAGGACGACGTTCTGACAACATTCCTGTAGGTGATGAGACTCAATGCACACAGTGCTGTGTGCTCAGGAGGAAGCGACACAGACACCTCCTCTGAGACCCCTGAGCAGACATCATTTTTGTGTGACTGTTGTCATCTCTGTCACCAACACCTGAGAATCAGAGGTCCTTTCATGTGTCTGATTTTTCAAGACTGTCCCCTTCTCTGTCACCATGTAGCTGTTCCTAATCACAGCAGCTCCACCCAGTCATGACCACAAAGGACGGAGCTCCTTGGACAGGGCACAGGTTGTGCCCAGACAGACACCAGGGAGACAGAGGAGGCTGATCCCACCCATGTCAGGAACAAAGACTTAGAGACTGCATGTGACTGGACTCATCAGCCTTGGGTCTCACTTGAGTTTCCAGTTACAGGAGGTGGGAGTGTTGGGAAAAGTAGTGTTTTAAACTGGGACATCTGCACTGTGAAAAACTGAAGAGCAAATAGTCTTCATTTTTGGAGGTAAAATGGATGAGTAATAAACATCTGTGTTTGTTTTGCTGATTGACCTGAAACACAAGGTCTCTGAGGTCCCTCAGGAGTGAGAGGGCCACCCTTAATCCACATCCCCTCTGTCTACAATCCCAGTGGCCCTGGGTCCCTCTGTGATGTCACAAGCAGCTTCAGAAAAGAGGATCAGGACACCAGTGCTCTTCTAATGGAGGATCTGGTGTCTCAGAGAGGACAGGAGGGGCTGGGACCTGAGAGCAGAGTGGGACAGTGTGTGACAATCCTGAGATTGCTCTGATCATCTGGCAGCTCCCTCAGGGCCACCCGGGGGCTTGGCCATCAGTGTGCTCACTGGGTGAGCTGTCCTGCCAGGACCCATGCTGATCAAGAGCCAGGTGCCTCTGCCCCGAGTCAGACCACCTGTTTGGCCTCCAGGGAAGAAGGACCCAACCCATCCCCCAAATCGCTCTCAGGCATCAGCTACAAATGGGACAGAGCCCACAGTGGGACCTGGGGCTTCTTCAGAACCAGTGCTCATGAGTCTCTCCTGCAAGGACATAGCTGCTGTCCCTCCAGTCCCTCCCTAAAGGCAGCCACGTTTCCTCTGTACTAACCCTCAGGGCAGTAAGGCCCTGGGTGGGTTCGGGGTCGCACTGGGATAGATACAGTGTCCACCCGAGAGACTGCGCTCAGGGCTGTGCCTCCCCGTCCCCGACCAGCTCCGCCCAGACCCCTGGCTGCCCGCGCCTGCGCACTTCTCACCGTTATCGCAGCCTGCGGAGCTGAGCCCGGCCCTCAAACCTCCATAGTCTCTGGGTCAGAGGGAGCCAACGACCCCACATGGCTCCAAGGCAGCATCTGCAAATGAGCATCAGTGTGTCACCATGAGGATGTGTGGCCGTACAGGCTCCAGGTCCTCCAGTGGAGGACACCCCGCCCGTGTCTCCCACCTGAAAAGCAGTTCGTTCTCCTCTACTTTCCATGGACAGATGCGCATTGGGTAGTTTAGGTCTGTGCCTGAGGAGCTGCCTGGTCCATAGAGTCTGCTCCCGTATCCAACCGTCCCTGCTGTCTGGCTTCTCCAACGTCTGCGGCTTCTAGAGCCCTGGCTGCGGGAAACGGTACCAAACGCGCATGCGCTGTATGAACCGTTAACGGCTGAGGCACGTGGGCCTCAATGCGCGGAGCTGAGGGATCCAGACAACCCGCGGGGCGGCAAGGTGGGGAGAGCCCATCCCCCTCAAATTGCTCCCGGGCTGCAACGGTCACTGGAAGGTGATCCATCCCCATGTGGACTTGATACATGGTGAAACCCGAGGCTTTTCCAGCAACCAGGGCTCCTGATTTTCTCTTAGGGAAGGTTCTCAGGCCACCCTGCCTGGCATCTTCCCAGCGTTGCGTGGAGGCTCCTCCAGCCCCGCATTTAATGAGAGTGGGTGTCATTAGTAGGTTAAGCCTTGCCATTAAGCAGATCACTTGTTTCCCCAACATCTTGAAACTCAGAACAAGATTCTCCCGACCCCTTGTGTGTTTCCAGTCCTGTCTGTCCTAAGCTGTGCTGAGCCTGCGTGAAGAGTGTGCACCTGTCAGAGGCCCCGGTAGCTGGAGGCCATGGAGCATGCGCCATGCCACCACCACCTGCACCTCGTCTGTGTGCAGGGGGCTCGCCCCACCCTCCCCAGGTGTGTGCCCTCTGCAGACAGAAACCCAGACACAGCCCAGTAATTCTGGGAACTCAGAGAAATCTCAAACTATGAGCCAAACTGGCATAAATACACAAATTGACCAAGAAAATATTACATCGTAAGGAAAAAAATGAATTGCTTTTATAAAGTTAATGTGTACAAATAGAATTGTGGAATTTGAAACTAGAGACTTCATTACCAGTCAACTCTCATTCATTAATCAAGGATGGCTTTGTGACGATGGAGAGATTTCAGGCAACATGCAGATATCAGAAAGGTGAGCCTAAAGTGCACTTGTACAGGTGGGGTAAGGGGTCCACTGACCGTGGATGGCAAGTAGCTTTCTCTCACCACGTCATCCAGGCTCCTAAGAGAAGTCACAGAGCACATGTCCCATGTCCTCTTCTCACTGAAGTCACAGGGTCACCATCACATGCAGATGGTGATAGCAAGTTTCTTATTCCCTGTAAACTTACAGCTCTCTACTACCTTTGGAATTTGGGGCTGCTTAGAAGATGAAGAAGAGGAAAAGATAAGGTGTCTGACAGGCTATTCTCTGCCCCCCCCCCAGCTCTGATTCTGGCTTCTTCTCACAGCCCTGGTTATCATCTTGCCGTCTATACAGCCGCCTACATAGCTTTCAAACAAGCCGAGAAACTGGCCTTCAGCAAGAATACTTTGCAAGTGAAACAGCTTTAGCTGAAATTGCCTAGCCTTGTAATGGACTCTAAAAATATCTTCTGTTGAAGGGGCAGAGTGTGTGAACAGGAGGGGGGAGCAGGGTGGTGGGTGGGCTTACTCGATTCTGAGAACAAGTCGGTCTTTGGGAGACAGGAATCGGGTGTGCCGGCCCCTAGCAGAGTGCTCTTTTATTCACTGCCTCCCCTGCCCCCACTTTCCCTTGTCCTGCCTCTGGGATGCAGCTTGCAACAAGGCCACGTCATGTGAAGAGCTGAAGATTCACTCTGAAGATTCACTCTGTAGAAGCAGATGGAATATTCCTTCTGAGCTGGTCCTTGTCAAGCAGAAAGCCCCATCTTGACATCTGCCTGAGCTCCAGATAGTCCGTATAAAATGCTCACTAATTCTGCAGACCCTGCAGTCACTAAAGCAGCACAACTACCTCCTCCAGAGCTGGCACCCTTTGTGAAACCGGCACGTGGTTACTGCCCAGCTGCCAGCATCAAGGGCCCCAGAAACCGCAAGGTCTGTCTCCTTGCACACCTCCAATGTCACCTTGTCAGGTCCAAAGGATCAGAACAAAGCTACATTACATTCTCTCTCAGAGTTGTTTTATAAATGATGACTCAGTTTATGCATTTTCTGGTTGTTTTGCTTTGCTTGCCTGACCTATTTTGAAAACAGCTTTCCTTCTAATGATGTCTCAGTTATTGCCATGTTTTCTTCACAGCTGCTGGTGTCGCCCGGGTAGCTATTTCTCTAAAAACAAAAAGAAAAAGAAACCTGCAGAATCATTTCTCTCTTTTATGTTCTGCACCAGAAAACTGCCTGCCAGGAGATCCTTGAGGCGTTGGGTGAACAGGCACTTGACTGCTGCCTAGTGTCGGACCTGCGAGTTTAATGAGGTGCAGAACCAGGGACCACTTCCAACCCTGAGATTCCAGTCTGGAGCCTTCTGCTCCTGCTTGAGGTCCCTGTGAACCAGACAGACCCACCCCCGTGCTCCTAGCCCACTTCTGCCTGTCCATTTCTGCCTGTGCTTGTGACTCTGCTGTCACTTCTGTCCCCATTTCCTGAGTTGAGAGGCTTGTTATGAGACCTGAGGGTCTAAGGAAGCCCTCATAGTAAGAAATATCAACCCGTTCACGACAGAAACCATCCAAGAGAAGACGGTGGAGGGAGAAGAATGCTGTTTGAGGTTTACAGAGGCCCATAGGTGACCATGACTCACCAAGTACCTGGTTCCAGTCCTCAGACCAGCATGTGCGCACAGCCTGGCGAACTTCCCTGATAACATTCAGTCTCCTCTTACTTGGTGATCTCACAACCAGGGAGGCCCTGCTGACTTCAAGTGTGAGGAGAGAGACATGGTCCTTGAGCTCAGGGCTGAGGTCTCATCAGCTGTGCCCACCCACCCAGGGTCCCGGCCGAGTCCCAGATGCCAGTGGTTCCACCCAGTAGTGGCTTCCTCTAAGACATAAACTCCTGAGGAATCCTTTCTTCTAACTGGGTCATTTTACTTCTTCATATGTTAATTAGGAACAATGTGTTTTAAACCACTACTCTAATATAGAAGTGCGGGAGGGGAGGGCATTATCACTGTAAGTGAGAACACTCTGTGTCCCGTAGAGCATGCGTGCTGTTAGACATGAGAACGTCATTCCAGGAGACATGCACAGAATGCTCAAGCTGGCACAGAGCTCTGAGCTAGAACAGCAAAAGCAAAAATTCTAGAAAATCGTTTGAACTTTATCAAGGTTTAAATTATGTGCTCTTTGAGAGACAATATTAACAGAATGGCAACTGAGCCACAGACTGTTTGCAAATCATATATCCGAAAAAAAAATTGTCAGGTAAGTCAGTGCTGATAAGTTATAATATTTCAAAAGATGCTCCACCAAAGATGATATACAGATGACAAGTAAGCGCATGGAAGAATGTTCAGCTTCAGAAGATCTCAGTGAAATGCAGATTGAAACCGCAATGACAAGGCACTGCATCTCTTGAGAATGGCTAAAGTTAACAGGACCGACCATGCCAAGTGCAGACAAGGACGTGGCACAGTTAGATCCTAGTGTCCTTCTGGTTGGGGTGAAAATGATTAGAACACTTTAAAGAATGGTTCTGTAATTTCTAAAACATTAAACTTATACTTGTTAGCATGTCCCACTATTGTATATCACAAAGAAATGTATACATACTGTATGTGCTTACAATGGGTCCCCCACAGATATTCACAGCAGCCTTATTTATAATAGCCAGTTATTGTAAATGACCCCCATGTATCTCAGTAGGCAATAGCTTAAATAAACTGAGCTATATCCACAGAGTGTGACTTTTAGAGACTAATGACTTATGGATATATGATACCGTATGCATTAAGTTTTTAAAATGCCAGATGAAATATAAGGACAAATATTGAATACTGTATGGTTTCAATTTTATACAATTCTGAAAGATGCAATTACATTCATGTGGGGGAAAGGCAGAGCAATGCTTGCCTGGAAAATGGTGAGGGGTGTAGAAAAGAAAAGAAATTTCAAAGAATATAAATACGCTTTTGAAGTTGATAGATGTATTTATTATCTTGATATTGTTCGTGATTTCACAGGTTTATATAAATGCCAAAATTTATCAAATGGTTCACCATTGGTTGCCTGTCAAATATACTTCCATAAATGGTCATATATATATCACAAATACTTATGAGAACAGAGAAGGTTCTTTGCAACCTGGACCCTTGCTGACTTGTCTAGTCAATCCATTGATCTGACACCACAATGGTCAGTCCATAACCTTTGCCTCCACAGAGCTCAGTACTTAATGTGTCTGAGTATTTACACACTCTGCTACATCTTCTAAGAAGTCGACCCATTTTCTGGAAATGTATGCTTTGTGTGCTGTGCAGTAAGACTCCACTGTGCAATGTCAGCCCTGATCACCAGTCTCCTCCATGTGGTCCCTGTTGAACTGGAAGCTCAAGGTTTGCTCCGGGAGCTCTCTGCACTATCTTGTGCCTACAGCTCTGGACACATTTTTTGGTGGTCCTATTTTCCATCTCTTCCCTCTAGTATTCCAGAAAGCCCAACATTGGAAAATATTGTTTATTTATATTAGTAACGAGGTATAGCAAGTGTTGTGCTCATGAATGTTTGTGGCTGGCAGTGACTAGGTTTTAGGACAGTGTACCCAAAATCATTTCTATCCACAGATGAAGTTTGAGCAGTGAGCAGCAGGGGGCGCTGTGGGTCCACCAGTGTCAGATGGTGGGTGCTTTGCACTGTGTAACCAATCCCCCAAACTCCCCAGGGCCTTGCTGTCTGGGTTTGCTGATGGGGATTCTGTAGCTGTGTTCTCTCTGGGTGGGGCAGTCACCTGCTCACTGATCTGTGTAAGGTCCCAGCAGCTGCTTCCTCCCTAGAATCTCCCAGGTGACAAATTCAGTTTCACCCTTCTGATCCTCTGTCTACTGAACTAAGCTTGGTTTTTGCTGGTTCTCAGGGTGAAAAAAAGCTTACCATTAGAGGAAACAAATAGTGTGAACAGCTCCTCCTCCAATGGGGAAGATAAAAGAGGCCCGGCCCACCTCAGACCTATTCTGGGGCCACAGGGGGCTGTGACACCATGGCTGGGCGTCTCCTTCTCCTCATGCTCCTCTCCTACTGCACAGGTAGGGAGAGTCTGGAGGTGTCCAGGGTTGCCTACTAATCCTCTTTCAGCCTCATGTGCTTTAGATCCCTAAGTGGCTTACACTTTATGCCCATCCCAGAACCCATGAGTGTCTGTGTTTGCAGGTTCCCTGTCCCAGCCTGTGCTGACTCAGCCGCCCTCCCTCTCTGCGTCTCCTGGAGCATCAGCCAGACTCACCTGCACCCTGAGCAGTGGCTTCAGTGTTGGCGACTATGGTATAAACTGGCTCCAGCAGAGGCCAGGGAGCCCTCCCCGGTACCTTCTGTGGTTCAAGTCAGACTCAGATAAGATCCAGGGCCCTGGGGTCCCCAGCCGCTTCTCAGGATCCAAAGATGTCTCGGACAATGCGGGGCTCCTGCTCATCTCTGGGCTCCAGCCTGAGGACGAGGCGGACTATTACTGTGAGACCTGGCACAGTGGTGCTCCTCACAGTGACACACACAGATGGGGAAGTGGGACATAGACTCTGAAGTCTTAGTTCACTACAAATGGACATTTACAAATAATTCTAAATTATATAGGAAACTAATTCATGGTTTATGTGAGGTCTATTCTCAATATTTATTCCATGTTTCTGAATTCTTATTATAACATGATCAATATCAACAGTAAACAATTTATTAAGGCACTGAAATTTTGCCTGTTATCTATATGTAATAAACCAGAGCACGTGGAACTGCTGTGTTTCTCTTGAAACAAGGAAACAGTATGTGTAAAAATTTTTTTCACAGCTCAGGGACCAAACTCAACAGGTGGATCGTCCTCCAGAGCCAGGACTTTTCCTGTGAGAGGTCAGAGCAGTGACCTTCTCCTTCCTCCCAGGCGCCTGTCTGAGCACAGGCAGCAGAAGAGCTCTGAGTACCGGGAACGAGGCACCAAGATGTGAGGTCCCGGGTGGCGACTCTGGCCCGGGAGGACTTCCAGCTCAGAACTGGGGCAACCTTTGCTGGGCACCTGAGCCTGCTGTTCAATCAGGAGAGACTGTTATCAAGAGGGAAATTTGTAGCCTGAGCCCAAGAAATATTTTGGGGGCTCTCAATAGTGTGAGAATGCTCTACTGTTGCTGGGACGATGTGGAGCCCGCTCCAGGGAAGGGAGTGAGGTGAATCCATGGATGAGAAATTGTTACAGCTGACAGCACTCAGGGCTGTGGGATTTTCTGAGCCTCGAAGCCCGGACTGTGTCCTGTCCTCACACCCCACTGGAGCTTCCCAACAATCCGGGGTGATGGTGGGGTGTGGGACTTCAAGAGCAGGGTCTCCCAGTGTCTGTCATTGCTCCTGTGAAGCTCTTGATGAGCCAGGGTCTGAGGTCACCTTCTCTTGAGCATGAACAGCAAACACAGTGAGCCCCCAGCTAGCGCAAGGCCGTACCTGTGACCTAGGACAAAGGTGCCTGACAGTCATGGGTCCAGCACTCCTGTCTGGCTCCTGGTTGTGCACATGTCCTCACTCACCTCCTTGACCTCTAACCTGATGAGGAGGCTGACTATCACTATCACTTAGATAAATACCACCCCATGCACAAAGAACACCTGTGTCAAGGGAAACTGAAATAATCATAGCTCTCCTCTCCCCAAGGACGCATTGTTTTCCGTGTCATTGATGGTGACCGGTACTCACTGGTCATAAGACAGCTTCTCTGATCACTAGGCTGTTAAATCACTTGGGCTCATGTTTTTAACTTGGTCCATCTGTAATGGTCAATAAGATATTGTTTTACTGGTATTCCAACTCAAACACAGTCATTTTGTACCCAGATACAAAATATCCCTCAGAGCTGCTGGGCAGATGACAAGAAATGCACAAGTCTGGCATCTGCGCTCTGGGAGACTCGGGGGCCCTCTCCCACCTCCCTGCATGGCCCTGCTCCCGGCCTGGGCTTGATGCCCGTCCCCTGCACCCTCACCACTCAGGGAGGCTGCTTTCTCCGTTTCCTGGAGGTCGCCCTCTGAGGACCCCTGATCTCCAGGTTCTGGGGGACCCTGCCTGTGAGGACATGGCTCTCAGACCTGTCACCTGCTCACTTTCTCCACTGTAACCACATGACCTGTCATACCTTTCCCTCTGTGGTTCTTTATTTGGTGTGATAATGAATAAATATCTATGTTTGGGTCTATAATTTATAAATCCTACCCTCATTAAAACCACGAAACTCATAACAAATGAACTTCATCAGGAATAATGCGGATTAGGGAACAATGGGCCATGAGAATTTTTTAGGTCAGAAATGTAGAAGTAAGTTCTGAAAAGAGATGAGATGTGCTTTTATGGTAATGTTGAAGGAAATCACAAAAGTAGACAAAAAATATTTTAAATTTATCAGATATATGTGTGTGTGTGTGTGTGTGTGCACGCGCGCGCAAGTGTGGGCAAAAGTAAGTTTATATTTGTAAGCACAAGAAACACGGAGCTTAGACTTGTATTCTTATTTATTAATATTGTATTGTTTACCTGTATTACAATTGTAAATGTACCTTTGCCCACCCCTGTGTATATGCATTTCCAGGATGAGTCATAGGGTAAATGAGAACACACTGAATTAATCAACAACAAAAGACCTGTCTTCTCTGACAACGTCATGTTCTCATGGCAAAGACACAGATAAAGAGCCAGGACGTGTGCAGTGAGGACGGGGAGCTGACGGGAGCCCTGACAACAACCCCAGAAACCAAATCAATCCACCAGCAAGGCTGACCCAGTAGAGTATCACCAGGTAGAAACCAACAGGGTTCTTCGCAGAACCTTCATCCTGGATCTTGTTACAAGATGGTCACACACCAGTAGTGAACCCAGGGGCAAGACAAAAGCAAACTCAAATCTCAGGCAATCCTGTAATATCTGGTAACCTTGCACTTCATTTTGCTGCCTGGAGATCATTAGTGACCTATAAAAATTAATGTCTCAACACAAAACTACACTGAGGGGATCTATTGATTCTACTGTCCTGAGGTAGTAGCACCAGAATGACCCAATTTCACAAACCAGAGCCCTTTGAGGAGAGTTGGGTGGTGTGAAATGGGTTGCAGGCCATGCATTCTGAGACCAGCAGGGGGCGCTGGTGAACTGTGCCCTAGGCTCACAGTTCTGGGCAGGCTGGGTTGTCACTGAGGGACACACATTTGCATGGACAGCCCCTCCTCTGGCAGAGGGGAGAGAAGAAAAGGAGGCCTGGGGCAGCCCAGCCCCACTGTGGGCTCAGGGCTGTGAGCACCATGGCCTGGACCCCTCTCCTCCTCATGCGCCTCTCTCACTGCACAGGTGGGGACTTAACTTGGGGACCAGATATCAATTCCAAGCTTTGCCAAACCTATTAGATCAGACCTGAAAATTGTTGAACGGGTCCCAGCCCCATTACCCGTGGGCCTCTGTGTCTGCAGGTTCCCTGTCCCAGCCTGTGCTGACTCAGCCACCCTCCCTCTCTTCATCTCTGGGAGCATCAGCCAGACTGACCTGCACCCTGAGCAGTGGCTTCCGTGTTGGCAGCTATGGTATAGTATGGCACCAGCACAAGCCAGGGAGCCCTCTCCAGTTTCTTCTGAGGTTCTACTGAAACTCAGACAAGCACCAGGACTCTGGGGTCTCCAGCCGCTTATCTGGATCCACAGACACCTTGGCCAATGCGGGGCTCCTGCTCATCTCTGGGCTCCAGCCTGAGGACGAGGCAGACTATTACTATATGATTGGGCGCAATTATGCTTTGCACAGTGACAGATAAGATGGGGAAGTGAGGCAAAATCCTCAACTGACTGATCTTGCTTCATGACAAATGCACATTTTAAATCACTTGTATGTACTGGTATACAGATGATACGTGCAAGAACCATCTGACTCATAGTGGGTCTAACTTCCATTCTCTAGTCTATGTCTCTGAAGTCTCAGGAAAAGAGTATAAATCCAAAAGAAGTTATGACAGAAATCTTGCCTGTTTTCCATGTATAATAGACCCAGAGCCTGTGAAACAGCCCTTTTCATATAATGAGAGACTTTCAAGCTATTTTCTTGGTCAAACCCGAGACTATCCCACAGGTGGACAATTTTTCACAGTGTGGACTCTGCTCTTCCAGGGGTCCGAACGGTAGCTGTCCCACACTCACCAGCCTCCAGAGCTCAGGACTGGCTGTGGGACAGTGTCCCTGGGCCAAGGCACAGAACGTGAGATGCGGGGTGAAGACTCGGGCCCAGGAGGAACCCCAGGAGCAGAGCTGGCCTGTCAACCTCGCTGGGTCCCTGTGTCTTCAGTTGTGAAGTCAGGGAGAGGGGGAACCAAAATGGGAAATGTTAGGTCTGTGGCCAAGAAACCCCATTTAGGGTCACAAGGGGCAGAGGATGCTCCACCGTTGCTAGGGAAATGCTGAGGTTCTCCAGGGGAAGTGGGTAAACTGGGTCCATGGATGAGATGTTCTTATCGCTGGTACCACTCAGGACCATGGGGAGTCTTCTGAGTGGATTTCCTGAGCCCACAGGCACTGACTGTGACCCCGTCTCCTGTCATATCCAGTAGAATCTTCACATCTCTCCAAGGTGTGGGCTGGGCTGTGGGCCATCACCAGCAGGAACTCCCCAGTCTGTACCTGGGCCACGCCCTGTGTGAAGGTCTTGATTAGTCCAAATCAAAGGTCCCCTTCTCCTGCACAGAGACCAGCAGTTCTATTGGTGCTAACAGATCCCAGGCAGAACGATACATTGTGACCCAAACAGAGGGGACTGCCCCTCAGGGGTGCAGCCTTGCTCTCTGGCTCCTGGTTTGTGCACCCAGCCTCCTTGACCACCTCTGGATTCCTGCCCGATCAGGAGGCAGGTTATCACTGTCACATATTTAAATACAGCCCAATGCTACTAGGAACTCCCATTATATGTGGAAGTGAGATAACACCTACCGAGCTCTGCCTGGTGACCCATCGCTGCTCCGTCCCTGCCTGTGGCCAACAGGAGCTCAGGTTGTACTTCTGCTATTGCTTCTGTTACAAACCAAGAGACCTATAGTTCTCACCTTGGTTTAATCTTTACAGGGTCAACAATATATCTTCCTTTCTTACTGGTCTCTCTAATGTGAACAGAATCACCATGTAACCAGTTTTAAAATTATTCTTCAGAGACGCTTGTAAGAATGACAAAGAAAGCAGGAGCCGAGTGTCTGTGACCTGTTTCCCTAAGGCCACCTCTCCCACGTGAGCACCAGAGGCCACAGGGTGTGAGGGTATGAGGGAATACTTTATTATCTGTCAGTGCCACAGAAGACAGATATGTATTGCATCTAAAATATTTTTTAAAACAAAGTTTTGAGAAGAATTCTCTTCAAATGTTGACTGTTCAACTGTGTTCCCAATAAGATACATTGAGACCCTAACATGTAAGACTCAGAGTGTGGTTTCATTGGAAAGGATTGTCTTAGCTAAGATGTGGCCTCATTACAGTAGGGTGGCCTCCTAATCTAACGTGACTGTTGTGCACAGGAGAAGATGGCTGTGTCAAGACAGGGAAACACATGTAGATTGACGTGTGAAGGGGGGCAGAGATTAGAGTTACACAGCTACAAGCTGTGGAACCCCGGACATTTCAGGAAAACCTCGATTACCTTGGGAGGGACACAGAAGGGTTCCCCTGCAGGTGTCAGATGGATCATAGCCCTGCTGTTTAGATTGAGCACTTGCATCATCCAGGAAAATGAGACAATGCACTTCTATCATTTCTATTATTGTGATCTACCCACTGTGTTGTATGTTGCTATGGCCTCCCCAGGAAACTGAAACATCAAATAATCAGCATAAGTATGTATATAAGGAGACATCTCCACACATTTCCTTCAACTTGGTTCTCAATTATTTTCCCAAAATTATTGTCACATACTTGCTTCTATTTGTACCATTTATTACTATTAAAAATATTTAAGGTTAATTTAAAATTTTTTCCTCTGCCTTTATATATATACATATGATTACTTTATATGTTTTTGATTGTGGAGGCTAATGCGAATTATAGGTATTAGCCTATTGTAATTGTTTACTGATATCAGTGTGTGAAGATCTCTTGTTATTATCAAAAAACAGCTCTGGTTATTTATTTGTATTCTGTGTGGAAAGGGGAGGTGCCTGCCATTCTCAGTGGGAAGCCTGGAGAACACCATTCTGGATGTGTGATGCTCACAAGAGGAAAGAGGAAACCAGTGTGATGGACAGGGCAGTCCGGAAGAGAACAGATGGAGGGTGAGAAACATTTCACGATAAAACCCCAGCGGGAACTTGGTGCCTGTGAGAAACCAGGGATCCTCAAACTTTAATCTGCACAGGGACCTTCTGGGGACCTTGTAGAATGTGGATTGTGACTCAGTGGTTGGGGAGGGGGGCTGTCAATCTCCATTGCTAAAAGCTTTCTTCTGCAAAGTAACCTACACACGTTTCAATACCAGCAAACTCATGAGATTGGTGTGAAATGAGAAGGGAAGACAATTGCATTCATAAACTAAAGAGAAAGTTTGACAGAGGAATGAATAAAAACATTTGATTTTAAAAGAAAGTAATATCCATGAATAAAGCTGATGCCGGTGGAAATGGGGTCTTTTCATGGTGTCGCAGGGAAAGCATTGTAAGAGACTCACGTATGGGAGGTGGAGGCCCTGTGGTGAGGTTCACATGGTGGAAATAGAAGGCTGACTCCTGTTCCCCACGGCCCATATATGTCCATCCCACCATTGTAAATGTCCACCCTGGTCTTCCTAAGGCCCTGGAGAAAGGCCAGTGTCTAAACCTTCCGTGCCATGGTCAGTACAGTTTAGTCCGTGCCTGGCCTCATCTGGTGGGCAGTCTTTTCTCAGGGGCACTTCAGCTGGCACAGTGCCCAGGCAGCCTTCAGAGCCCGCACCGCTGCTATGACCACATGCTGCTATGGAGGTAAAATGAGCCAGGGAACGGGGTGTGCACATGTTACAGGGATGGAGGGAAAGACAGAGAGGGAGAGAGAGAAAGAGAGAGTTCTGTGTTAAGCTTGGGTTATATTATGTCGGGTTTGGGAACAACCATGTGCCCATTTAACCTAATCAATCAACATCTCAATTGTTTTTGCAAGCATGTTTTGGATCCTTCCTCTAAACAATTCTTTACCTGGATCTTCTGGATTTCTATGTCTTTTATCCAATCCAACCCTTTTCCAAGGCAGGACTGACAGGCCTCTTTGGTCGCCATCTTGGTTCCTACTGCACATGCCTCATAGTGGAAGCTCATCTACCTGTGCCGTCTTCACTTCTACTGAGCATGCTCCCAACAGAGGAATTTCTTAGCTCTTTTTATTTCTTTCCCATTAATGACCTTTCCTGCTTACTCCAGGGGGTAAAAATTAGGTCCCTAGGATTCCCTGGGGTATGTGTAAAGCTATGATTCCTAGTGAAGCCTTTATTGTCCATTTTATCTCCTCACTTGAATCTGCTCAGTGTCTGATTCCCTCTGCCCCTTCCTTTATTAATATCTAGTTAGCTGTGCTAACAAAACCACCCCAGTTTGAGAACCATGGGTAAAAAGGACGTGCCCTCAGATATTGTGCAGGCTTTGTCTTTGATTCCTGTGCACGCCTCTCAGCTGATGGAGACTTGATATGTCACCCCTCTATGCCTCTGTGTTGTGATCTGTTAAACAAAATAACAGTTACATAGACTCACATGACTCAGAGATCCTGTGACCCAATCACATGGAATCTCTTCTCAACCAGATTGCAGTAGATGCTTTGGGTAGACTATGAGTACAGTTAATATATTGAAGTTTTACACAATGCACACAAATATGTAACAGATCTATTTTTATTTATTCCTGTAGGGGGTCTTCTTCAAACATGAGAGACAAAGATCAATAAACACAGAACCAGGTTTTATATTCTTGGAATCTCCATTTTCTTATAGAGCCCAGACAACAGACAGGAGCAGTAGGTGGATAGGCAACAAATTCTGAAGACACAAAACAATCTCCATGAGCAAAAAAACTGCTGAGTTCCAGGTCATTGTTGGAACATCTGTTCAATCATCACTGAACTAAGTATTGTAAGATCATCAATTACTGCCAGATACTGAAGACACAGCTCAAAATTCACCTTGTGATCAATGCAATTTACTATACAACTCTTCAACCCAAACTCCCACAAAGGACCCTGGTGGAAAAACTCATGGAGGAAGCATGATGGGTTTGAAATCTCTGTAAAAGATGATGGGGTTTCACGCTAGAAATGTGGGTGAAGGAATCGGATACCTGATTGTCTGAGGCTGTGTGTGCTAGTCCAGACTTTCTTCTACTCATCTGTCACCCACAACGTCAGGGCTCCAGACAAAGGATTCCAGGATCCTTTTTAGCTCTTTAGTTACAACAATCATTAATTAATCATTCCAGAGATTACAACACACATATATTTGTGTGAGGGTACTTGGAACTTATTGGTTGTATGAACAAGGGTTCAGGAACATCAAAAATGTTTGCTGATATTAAGGCACATAGCAATGGCAGGACACGGTGTGTGGATGTGTTTTCCTAGTCACCCAGGGAATAGAAGGAAGGGACAGAGGGTGGAAGGTTAAAGAAGAGGAGTCCTAGGGATGGTGATTGATGGGAGATGATGGGGGAAGGTGAGACCTTAAACTATTCTCTATAATTTTGTAACTTCAATATTACCCACAACATGTATTGGCTAATGCACTAGTCTTACCTATGATGATGCTTGCATGTCCTGCTATTAAGAATCACACAGATTTGTCAAAATATATGTTACCACTCTGATGTCTCTCTTTGTTTATAAAGAATATTTTTAAAGATTTTATTTATTCATTTCATAGAGAAGAGAGAGTGAGATAGAAGGGGAAGGAGCAGGAGGCATTAACTCTCATATGTGTGTTGACCAAGAAACCCAAGGTTTCAAACAGCAACCTGAGTGTTCCAGGTCAACGTTTTATGCACTGCTCCACCACAGGTCAGACAATCACTGTGACCTCAAGCTTAAGCCTACGTCTTCCATACACAAAGAGAAGGAATTACACCATGAAGGGCAGGAGTCAGGGTGTTGCAGTAACAGGAAAGTGAGAACAGTTGAAGGTCTGAGGACAGAGAGGCAGGGTGGTTGGTGTGAAAAGGGAGAGGACAGACCATGGAAGGTCTGAGGGAAGCTGAGAAACCAGGGCTGTATGCTCACATCAGTGAGGACACACGGTGAGTTTTCAGCAGGGAGAGACCTGCCTGAGCTGAATGAGAAAGGTCCCTCTGAGTGCCCTGAGGGGAGCATGTCTGAGGGAACTGGTTTGCTGGTCCCAGTCATTTACTAACAGGCCCTGTGAGCCTAGAAGTGTGGACACCATTGGACCATTGCACAGTTAAAGCAGAGTTGGACACGGGGCACAGGGAGGATGTGATGGTTTCTGCATTCAGATGCCCAGACATTCACACATTGGCAAAAACATCATACTCTCACATTTAGCTTGTTAGCAAACTAAGACAGTGAGTAAGGAAACACAGGTAGGGATCTTTATTTTCTTTGTTTTATATATATATTCTAAGACACCTAAATCAAAGGTCAGACAAAAGTATGTAACACAGATAAGGAGAACATCACAAACGTAAAGTTAGCATTTATTTTTTAAAAGGCATGCAGCATTGTCCAGTGGGAAACGTGAAGCCCATCAAAGCTGGTATTTTTACCAATTCCTGAATGGAATCAGAACTCTTGGAAACGGTAAATGCATCAAAGGACTTGAAATGTTTGTTGGATGGTCTCACTTTGAGTTTGTCAATGATTGAGATCCAGGAAACTTCCTTTATCTGTCATTTCCCTTAACATTGCACAAGCCCTTCGATTGGATTAAAGTCCTCTCAGTGGTGAAGTTGGACAAGAAGTTCACTATGCATTTATTTTTGCAACATTTTCACTGGAGTTACACCAACTTAATTTATTATTTATTTATATGTTAGCGCCTCCCATAGACGGGGAATCTTGAGAGACAAATTGTATAGTAATCACTGCATTGTATCAGAGTCACGGTGTATGGGAAATAGCCCCTGGGTGTGTGAGTAGACACAGAACCTGGTGAGCTGCAGAAACCAGCTAGGCTCTCAGGGCTCTGGGCCATGTGGAGCTGTGTGACCTGCCACCCACAGGGGGCGCTGTGAGACTTCACTGAGATCTCCACACAGCTGCTCAGTGAAGACACTTTGCTCTCAGGCACTGGGTTTGTGGTCTGGCTGCTGAGTTCCCTGATGGGACACCTGAGATGTGTCCTCTCTGCTCTGGCAGGACCCTGAGCAAAACTTGAGTGCTGTATCAGCAGGTGCTTCCTCCCAGGGCTTCCTAAAGACCAAAGTCACCCTCCATCCTCCTCACTGTGGGGTGTGAGCTGAGCTCAGCTCCAGGGCTCAGGGAGGGGTTGGGCGGTCACTGAGGGACACACATTTGCATGGACAGCCCCTCCTCTGGCAGAGGGGGAGAAGAAAAGGAGGCCTGGGGCAGCCCAGCCCCACTGTGGGCTCAGGGCTGTGAACACCATGGCCTGGACCCCTCTCCTCCTTGTGCTCCTCTCTCACTGTGCAGGTAGGAACGGCCCTACCAGACACAGGGCAGCTGTTCACCCTGGATCAGCCACTTCTTCTCAGACCCTGAGGTACTTTACCTTGGTCCTTGTCCCATGTGCTATCTGTGTCTGCAGGTTCCCTGTCCCAGCCTGTGCTGACTCAGCCGCCCTCCCTCTCTGCATCTCCTGGAGCATCAGCCAGACTCACCTGCACCCTGAGCAGTGGCTTCAATGTTGATGAATACAGAATAAATTGGTATTAGCAGAAGTTAGAGAGCCAGCCCCAGTATATCTTGAATTACCACACAGATTCAGATAAGGGAGAGGGTCCCGGGGTCCCCAGCCGATTCTCTGGATCCAAAGACACCTCAGCCAATGCCGGGCTCCTGCTCATCTCTAGGCTCCAGCCTGAGGACGAGGCGGACTATTACTGTAATGCATGGGATGGCAAGAGTAAGAGTTACACGGTGCTCCAGAGTCAAGGGGAAGTGAGACTAAAACCTCACTGTGCTCTCCCTGCCTGGGGCTGTCAACCTTTCTCACCCTGGGACCAAGTGTAATGCAGGGTGAGATGTGTTGTCACCTCTTCAGTCAGCAACTCTTTTCCTTGTACCTGTGGGTGTGCTGATGTCTTCTCCTTTCCTTAGTTAATATCTCCTCATTTTCCTTAGTCAGAATGTGCATTCATTTATTGCTAACACCTTCTCACCCCGACCATGTGCACACAGACATCACCAGGTCTTAGGGCTGTGCTCCTCCCCTTGGGGATAACGGGTGAGGAAGGAGGTGTCTGACCTCACCCATGCCCAGCCCAGGGTCGAAGTCTGACTCAGAGACATGGGTGGTGTGAGTGCTTTTGGTCCGTCACTGGGATCACATTATCCTTCACTCCTATCCTGGGGACCTGCATCAAGAGTTCCATCACCTGCCCTATACATTTGCTCATTTTGACCTGTCTGTGGGGACTGTCATATTTTCCTGAGGGTCAGAAGAAGCAGTTCTCTGTGGCTCCAGGGATGCTGCACAGGTGAAGGGCTGAGGAAATTCTAGAAATGGTCATCAAGGCACCGTCCCTGTCCCTCTTTCCCTGTCCCTCGTACAGGTACAGCCCTTGTGCCATCTTCATTTCCTACTTAGAGTGAAGCAGCCATCTGCAGGTGGCTCCCGAGTCTCTCTCAGGGTGCCCTTTCTCCCTCAGCGACCTCACTCCCTGCATCTCCAGTGCCATGAGTATGGCCACCTGTCTCCTCGGAGCTGCCGATTAGTCTCTTCTCCAGGTCTCACGTCATGGCCTGTCACCCAGTGCATCTATTAAAGACACCGAATCTCAGGTGTGGGTACTTGTTCGGAAGGACAACCCCACATCCATCCTGCTGCCCCTGGTCCCACCCCGTCTCCTTCTCAGGAGGCTCAGGACAGAGTAGAAGGACCATGGAGTTTTCTGTTCCCATTCTTGTAAATTTTCTCAATAAGACAGATGGGCAGACACCTCATAATATTGTGGTGTTTGTGTTTGTACTGCTGTCAAATGAGAACTATCACCACCCCTGATTCTGGGTATTTCGTAAAGTCAGACAGTTGTGTCATTTGAGAAAAGGGGAGAGACTCATGAAATAAGAGTCACTTCAGACCCTCCCTCAACCCGGCAGTTAGTAACCGCTGATCTGCTTCCATCTGTACAAATTTACCTTTCTGTGCAGTTCACACATTAAATTGTACATGGGTCTGTGCACGTGGTGTCCTTCATTTAGAGCTTTTACAGAATGAATTTGTAGTCACCCCTGTTGTAGAGGGCTGTGACCTCTTTAACCTCATTGCCATACAAAGCTCCATTGTACAGACACGGCCCAGTTTGTTCATCCGTTCATCAGGGATGGACACAGTGGGTGTCGACACCTTTCAGTAATTAAGCGTATGGCTACCATGAACCTTTCTGCACGTGTTCTTGTGGGCACACAGGCTTTTATTTTTCTCGGGTAGTTACCTGGGGGCGGAACTGTGGGATCACATGGTCATTGTAAGACATGTTTTTGAGACCCTGTCAGGCTGTTTCTCAAAGTGGCTTCAACAGTTGACATTTCTGTTCAACTTGTATGAGGGTTTCATTTTTTCTACATTTCCACCAACATTATACATAATATGTTTTAATATTTTTAAGTAAAGACTTTTGAGTTTGGTTTGTCAGATGCCGGTATCCATCTCAGTAACTAAAACGGCATATGATGTTCTGAAATTAAATACTTAGTGATGTGCTAAAATGTGAACCCCCCCCTACTTCCAAACTATGAGTTTTTATGTCCTATGAATATAGTAATACCTTGGTTTTCATCGATAATCTGTTTGAAAACAAACTGCAAAATCCAAAACTGACGAAAACTGAGGCAATTATTTCCATATAAATCAATGTAAATCCAATTACTGTATACAGTAATCACTTACATGTAATTGTAGTATTAGCACTCATAATCAGTAAGAAAGCACAAGAACACTGGAAAGCAATAGAATTGTTTGGCTAAACATGCGTGGTGATGCTCACACAGAGAAACAATGCCACACTGAGCAGAACCTGTGGGTCCTCTTTTGTTTTCACAAAATTAGCAGCGAGGTCACGTGGACACGCTGACAAAATCCAAGACAAATTTTTCACTGAAAAAATTTGAAAACTGAAACCAATGATAACCGAAGTCAACGAAAACTGAGGTATTACTGTATTTCTTTGGTCTTTACAGAATTCAAAATTAGATAATGCTCTAGTGGGTGGATAGCTCTGTTCCAAAGCAAGGTGTCCATCCCAGTCAGGAGCACTTGCCTCTCAGAACCAGGCTCAGTGGGAGTCTGTGATGTCGTGTAGTGAGTGGGAAGATAGTTCTGCACAATCCAGGGACCTATGGAGCTTGGCAAACAGGATCATTCGGTGCTGGGAGCAGGGTCTTGGGGACCTGGTGATTCCAGTGCAGAGTCCTAGGACCCCACACCCAGGATACATGTGGAGCTGGGTCCTGGGACCTGCTCTTAGGCACCCATGCCTCTGGAGTCCCGGACAACACGTCCAGGATCAGGGTCCTTCCCTCTGCCCCATGAGGAGCAGGGAGCACAGATGGTGATGCCACGTGCTGTACTGGCTCCTCCCCCACTTCACGGCAGACGCTGAGCTGAGCCGTCTGCTCTCCCTCCGCCCTGTAGGACGCCTTCCTGCTCCAACGGGGTCGCAGCTTCACAATCCTGCTGCCGTTGCCTTCCTCTTGGGAAAACTTTCCCTGTTAGTTCTAACCTCAGGCGTGTGTCCCGCCAGCATCATCCTGGAAGGGCTGAAAGTCATTATGTTTCCTTAGGGGGGTCGTCTCCAGGAGGGCTGGGTGCTCTGGGCAATAAGGATGCCTCTCCTTGGACAACCCCTTCCTGACAGTGTGATCCCACAGGAACCTCTCCCCCTGGGAGTGAAGGGGACAATGGAGAAGGTCATGGACAGAGAGCCTTTGTTCCCTTACAGGGTAATTGGGTGGATGGGTGGCAGACACATAGGAATAAACTAAACTTCTTGTGGCTCTCAAATAACACTGCTTCAGCTGAGCGCCTTCTGCCCTTTGTCCTTCTTTGTGAGTATAGGTCACCTTCCCCTGAGCTGCAGGCTTCTCACTATCCCTGTCACTGCATTAATCTAAACAGAGGAAGAAGTGAGACATGCTGGGCGCCTGGGTCATGCTGAGGAGCCTCTGAACTGAGGAAAGCTCACCTGCTCTCACCTGTACCTGTGTGGGAGCCTTCGCCATCCACTCCGAGGACAGGGTGGAGTGTTCGTGGATGAGGCTCTGAGGAAGGCTCCCATGTCCTTTCCTGGTGCAGCTCCCCTGTCAGACCTGGCTGGATCTGCACCCAGAGCAGCAGGGGGCGCTGTGGGCCAGGGGACCTGCCCTACCTTCCTGTCTCAGGTACAATCTGAGTGCCCTTTGAGACTCAGTAGGTGTGACTTCCTTTTGCCCTAAAGGACTTGGGCAGGAAAGTGCCGAAATACACCTGGAGCAGACTTGGGGAAGGCTGATTTGCATACCGTGCCCTCATTTTACTGGGGTTTGGGTGACATAAGAGAGTCAGTGAGCAGCACTGGTTCTGCCAAGCACCCTCTGCTGTCCTAGGCACGTCCACCATGGGCTGGACTCTCATCCCGGTCCTTACCCTCTTCACCCACTGTACAGGTCAGGAGGACGGCGTGGACTGGGGCAGGGATCTTGCAGTTTAACTCTAATTTCCAAGAACTGAGACTTGGACTCACCATTTCTGTCTCTCTCTTTTTCTAGCTGTGTGGGCACAGCCTGTGCTGAACCAGCCCTCCTCAGTGTCGGGGACTCAAGGTCAGACTGTCACCATCTCCTGCTCTGGAAGCAGCAGTAATGTTGGAACATATACTGTGGGCTGGTACCAACAGCTGCCTAATGCTGCCCCCAAAACTGTGATGATAGGGAGTACTCGACCCTCAGGAATCCCAGACCGATTCTCCAGCTCCAATTCTGGCAACACGGAGATCCTGACCATCTCTGGGCTGAGGCCTGAGGACGAGGCTGATTATTACTGTTCATCATGGGACAACAGCATCAGCAATCCCACAGTGCCCCAGACCCACGGGGAACTGAGACAAAAACCTGCCCCTTTACCCGTGACACCCCCATGAGTGCCTGCGACAAACAGAAAGGGTAATTGTGGCAGACCATAGAATGTCCAACTCTGAGAGTCTGACTCACCAAGCACAAATATTTTAAAGAGTTAGTGATAGATGATCTCTGTCCTATTGTTTTTTATCATAACTTTAGTGAGATACAGTTTGCACATTATAAATTTCACTGGTCTAATGTGCAAGATATAATAGTACTTAGCATATTTACAGAGTGGTGTAACCATCCTCATGATATAATTTTAGAACATTTAATCAGCTCTCATAAAAGTCCCCTCCCATGAGTGACCACTTTTCCTCACACCCCTGTCAGTCCTTGGTAACTGCTGACCCACTGTAACTGTGGATTCTCCTGTGCTAGATATTTCACACAGAGGGAACCAGAAAATAGGTGTTTTTTGTGACTGTCTGATTTCCCTTAATTCTTTTGAATAACATGCTAGAGGTTGATCTGTGGTATGGCATGGGTCAGTAGTCCCTTTGTATTTTCATAAAAACACTCCACTGACTGAGCCCACCCTCATAGACCGTTCACATTGCTTTTCATGTTTGACAACCATGGATGGTGACATTAGCAACATTGCTTTATGAACTTGGCTTCTTTTGTAGATATGTTTTAATTTATCTCTAGTACAAATTCCGGAGACATATGGTAACTTGACATTAGTATTTGAAGAGCTATCAGATGTTTTTCAACGTGGCTTCTGGTTAAATTTCTATCAGCAGAGAACCAGGTTTTGAATTTCTTCACATCTCAACAACAATTTTTGGTATCTCTCGCTTTAATTATAGTCCTCTACTCTGGATGCCATGGTCTCATTGAAAGTTTGACTTGTGTCACCCTAAATACCAATGATTTGGAGTATCTTGTATGTGTTGTCTTGTTTGTCTGAAGTGATGAGCAGTCCAGCTGAGGCCCATTCATCACAAACTTTCGAACACTGTAGACAGCGCTACATCTGAGAGCACACACAGCCTGTGTTCACCTCCACACAGCAGCAAATCCTCACTCAAACCCAAAGTGTATCTCACACACAACAGAGTGGACAGCATGAGTCCGTGACACAGGGCAGCTCTAGGAAACCTGCCCGTGACAAGCACAAGGCAAACACAGTTTTCTTTCCAGGATGGGTG
The DNA here is from genome assembly GCF_036850765.1 of Saccopteryx bilineata. NCBI lineage: Eukaryota > Metazoa > Chordata > Mammalia > Chiroptera > Emballonuridae > Saccopteryx > Saccopteryx bilineata. The sequence goes on from NC_089491.1 coordinate 252,658,732, forward strand.
TGAAGTCTCCATTCTGACCACCTCTCTCCCCAAGTCCCCACTTCAACCAAACCTCAGCCAGCTGTGTCTTCGATGCCTCAGTGAGGGATGTCTGCAGGGAACAGGGACTTCCGCAGAGATGCAGTCTCTCCCCCCCTTCCCCCAGGGGTGTCTTCATCTACCTGACAGCTCCCATGGACTCTCACAAAGCACGTGAGAAAAACTGCATAGAGAGTTCTAGAAAATAATAAAAATTTCAATGCATTCAAAGAGATAAAACCAAAATATATGTAGAAATAGACCCACTGACGCAGAAAAGTGATTAATAATAAATGTGCAAATAATAATTATTTAATTATTCAATATTATAAATTTATTTTAATAAATATCAGTCACAATTTCAGGAAAATGTGACATTTTCCTATATTTATACAGAAGAAACTAAGTCTAAAAATTTTTCAGAACAATTTGTAATTGAACAAAAACAAAATGATATATAATTGAGTAGGGACTGAGATATATATTAAAAATAATAGGCAGTGAGACTGCTGCAGAAACCAAAGAGAACAAACAATAAACACAAACCAATGGAGCGCGTTTCAGAATCACAGTACTGCATCCAGTAACCAGCCAGGGGTGTGTGAGCAGACACAGGTACCTGGTGAACAGCAGAAACCTCTGGGCTCTCAGGGCTTTGGGGCATGGAGACATGTGTGTCCTGTGACCAGAAGGAGGTGCTGTGACCATACTATGGGGTCCTAATGGAGCCGCTCAGAGAGGACCATTCATTCAATGGAGCCAAGGTTGTGGGTTGGCCTTTTGTCCCTTGATGGAAATTAAGGAGCTGTGTTCTCTCTGTCCTGGCAGAGTCCCCTGAGGAGAGGCTTTTGTGTGGTCTCAGCAGGTGCTTCCTCCCAGGGCTCTCCCTAGGGGTGAGGATAACCTCCATGCTCCTCAGTCTGGGGTGTGAGCTGAGCTCAGCACCAGGGCTCAAGGATGGCTGGGCAGTCACTGAGAGACACACATTTGCATGGACAGCCCCTCCTCTGGCAGAGGGGGGAGAAGAGAAGGAGGCCTGGGGCAGCCCAGCCCCACTGTGGGCTCAGGGCTGTGAGCACCATGGCCTGGACCCCCCTCCTCCTCGTGCTCCTCTCTCACTGCGCAGGTAGGGACAGGTCTTAGAAATACTGGACATTTTCAAAATTCACTTTCCTCTTGTTCATAATACTGATAATATTTACTTGTGTCTCTGACCCCTCACCTATGAGTGTCTGTGTCTGCAGGTTCCCTGTCCCAGCCTGTGCTGACTCAGCCGCCCTCCCTCTCTGCATCTCCTGGAGCATCAGCCAGACTCACCTGCACCCTGAGCAGTGGCTTCAGTGTTGGCAGCTATCCAATATTCTGGTAACAGCAGAAGCCAGGTTGCCCTCCCCGGTATTTCCTGGGATTTAAATCAGACTCAGATAAGCACCAGGGCTCCGGAGTCCCCAGCCACTTCTCAGGATCCACAGATGCCTCAGCCAATGCGGGGCTCCTGCTCATCTCTGGGCTCCAGCCTGAGGACCAGGCGGACTATTACTGTGCTACAGATCATGGCAGTGGGAGCAGCTTCCGTTACTCACAGTGTCTCAGATGACGAGGAAGTGAGACAAAAACCTCTGGGCACAGAGTCCTTGTCTCTGAGCTTCTTTAACTGAAAAACTTCTGTGGAGATGCCTCACTGAAGGGAGACTCCACAGTCACACCTGTTCGGGACCAGGAGTGAGGGACTCGGTTATGTAGTGCAGGGCATCCCATTCACCCACACAGGAGAGACAGCAGAGCCCACCTGCCCGTGCCCACAGGGTAGTAGTAAGTTAACAAATTAATACCATGTCTGCAACTGCACGTGATGAGCAAGTCTGTCATGTTCACCCTCAAATCTTACGTAGCAAAGTGTCTATACTGTATTGCTTATATGTCCACAGTGACATGTTAATACTAACATAGACAAAGTTTCCTCTCTCTAGATCAGCCTTCATATATAACTAGACCCATTTCTCCAGACTGCCACTGACAGCTCCCTCACTGTCCCTGCTCGTCCCTCCTCTGCTGCGACACCTCTCCCCCTCCTGGCCTCTCCCTCTGGCCTTTTAGGTCTTAGCTTCATCCCACTTTAGTTTCAGAGAAACTGGCAAGGTCTTGCTGGAGTCTTCATTCCCGTGACTCTGTCTACAGGGAGGATGGACAGAGAGCAGATCAGCGTAAATTCAACCTGATTTTTCCTACTGTCATCTCCCCATTGTAGTGGTTCATCCTCCACTGCCCCCTGCAAGTCTCTTTAATGTGACTATGTCATTACTGCTTTTCCTTAAAAAGATGTGTCCATCCAACCTCTGAGTATCTGCATCCAGAAGCTATCAATGTATTCACTATTCATCCTGTAGAATTGTTGAGTCCCTGAACAAACTCAGACTTGATGTTACAAACAGGAAAGGGTTGGCTGCATGTTCTAAATCACACTTAGGAATATTTCTTCCTCCTGAGAAAGTGTTTTGTAAAAACACGAGAAAAAACTCAGGCACATGCACATTGGGCTCAGATTAATGAAGTCTCATGCATTATTCTTATTACAAAATAAAAATTAGCACTCTCTACAGTCACTCTCAGGAAGGCGTCTGGGACCACAAGGAATGGTGAGACAAAGCTGTGGTGTGTGGGCAGGAAGAAGGGGGCTGTGTGCTCACCCCACTCTGTGCTTCCTGAGACTGGAGACCCCACAACTGAGGGTCCTGGGCCTGCAGGAGGAACATGGACAGATTTCCCTGACTCTGCAGGACCCAGACTGCTGATTAAGGGGAAGCATTGTCAGAGCTAATCTGCACCAAATTCCTACTCTTTGCCTAAATTTCATCCTGGTCCAAGGGAAGTGGCTTCTTACACTCTGGTCCTCTTCGCTGCAGGCTCTGGGACCTGAAAGGTCTTACAGAGAAGAAGCCCCAGGGATGGGTTTGCATGAAGAACTTCCCTCAGAGGACAAACAGAAAATAAGAGGGACAGGAGGCCACTTGTCCTCATGCTTGATCCCTGAGGAAATGGCTCCATGAGGTGCGTTACACATACACTCCTGTCTCTCTCTCTCTCTCTCTCTCTCTGTCTCACTCTGGGACACAATTCAGCACTATTTCCCTGAAGAAAGTGTCAGATCCACAGGAAAGGGCTCAGCCTCTCCCCACCCCCTCTCTCTCTCTCACACACACACACACTCTCCCCTCTCTGAGTGCACACCCCCCTGGGCTCTGCAGTTCTCAGGCTCCTGTCCCTGCAGAACTCAGGAATCACTCTGTGCTAACCCAGCATCCTCAGGGTCAGAATCGTCAGGAGGCAGACTGTCCCTCAGAGGGAACTCCGGAGACAGGAGTGTAGCTGGGGTCCGGTTATAAGAGCAGCCAGGAAATGCCCTGAGCACCAGCTCTACTGGGATGGGTGTGACACTCAGGGTCCAAGAGTGAGTCTCCAATTCTCGCCGGCAGCTCAACCCATCACTGGGCTCCGTCAGCACACGAGGCTGATGATTGTGTTTATTTCTGGACCGCAGCCTCACAGCTACTCACATGGTGCTCACCGTAGCGGGTTACAGGAGACACACCTCCCTGTGCTCTCAGGGATGGTTGTCACACGTTTAGTCACTACGTGTCATACATCCAGTGGCTAGACTTCTGCTGAAATGTCTTCTGTCCTAGTCCAAGGCCACAAGCTTGTTACTTTAGAGACATAATCTCTAAGAATTCACACAGTGCTCTTACCCTACAGGAACATGGGCTGAACCCTTTTCTCTGCTCCTCTTGCTCTGCCCATCGCTCCATTGTCACTGACTGTGATCAGGACTAGTCACAGCAAGTAGCTGGTCACTCACTGGGGGAACTCTGCTGTCACATCTGCACCAGCAGTAGAGAGTCTAAGGCCATATTGTGCATTTGGATCTTTAAGAACTTTACTTTCACTGGTTCCTTCCCATCAACGCTGCCCTAACTATCCATTTTATTTCTGTATTGAATTGTCTGACACTTGCAGAATAATTTTGAATAGTAATAAAAGTAAAGGTCACGTTTGCCTTATCCTGATCTCTATGGGAATGTCACCCACCACAATGATGTTTCTCAGATGAGGCCTGAGGATAAAGTTACCTGAGTGTGTTTGTGTCTATTTTGATGTGGCTTTTATGGGAATTTGGTGTTGAATATGGTCAAATCTTTTTTGTGAACAAGAGAGACAATCTTATCTATTGATGGATTATTATTTTGTAGTATAAATAAAACCAATAGTTATCATTGGATTTATGACACTTAGTACATCAACTCATGCTGGCATTGGAACTCTTCAATATTTTATTTAGGACATCTGTATCAATATTTAATATTATTTGTAATGTTATGTTCTCTATAATTTCCAGGTGCATCTGTCACTGTGATAATTGCTTTAAAAGAACTAGGACATTTACATCATTTTTATAGAAAAAATAGGATGAAAACAAATAGGAACCATTGGATCTCGAAAGTTCTGTTACAGGTTCCTGTGACACAGTCTGGATCTTGGCCATTCTGTGAAGCAGTTCCAGAACATTTTCCGTTTTGTTGGGTTTTTTTAAGAAAATTGGTCTGTTATATATTTCATCTTTGATGTGGACAAATTTGTGTCATCCTAGGAAAGTATATTTTTCATCTATTTTAAAAAGAAGGTGAGAAATCTTAGCTTTATTAAATATAAAATTTTATTATCCATATGACCAGCAGGTGACACTGCAGGACAACTCACTCCAAGGAGCCTGAGTTTGCTGGCAAGAAAGAGTGAAGCTTCACTTAAAAGAACAAAGCTTATGTGTCCTCTCTGTCCTGGCAGAGTCGTCTGAGCAGGAACCTTAGTTTGGTTTTAGCAGGTGTTTCCTCCCAGGGCTCTCCCAAGGGGTGAGGTCAACCTCCATCCTCCTCAGTCTGGGGTGTGAGCTGAGCTCAGCCCCAGGGCTCAGGGAGGGGCTGGGCGGTCACTGAGGGACACACATTTGCATGGACAGCCCCTCCTCTGGCAGAGGGGGGAGAAGAAAAGGAGGCCTGGGACAGCCCAGCCACACTGTGGGCTCAGGGCTGTGAGCACCATGGCCTGGACCCCTCTCCTCCTTGTGCTACTCTCTCACTACACAGGTAGGGACAGCCCTCACTGACATAGGACAGTAATTTAACCTGTGTCAGTGTCTTTGACTCAGCCCCTCACAATTACTTTGGTCCTTGCCCCATGTGCCATTTGTGTTTGCAGGTTCCCTGTCCCAGCCTGTGCTGACTCAGCCGCCCTCCCTCTCTGCATCTCCTGGAGCATCAGCCAGACTCACCTGCACCCTGAGCAGTGGTTTCAGTGTTAGTGAATACCACATACGCTGGTTCCAGCAGATTCTAGGCAGCCCTCCTCAGTATCTCCTTGAGGTTCAAGTCAGACTCAGATAAGCACCAGAGCTCCGGGGTCCCCAGCCGCTTCTCTGGATCCAAAGACATCTCTGCCAATGCGGGGCTCCTGCTCATCTCTGGGCTCCAGCCTGAAAACAAAGCGAACTATTATTACTGTGCAGTCGGCCACAGTGGTGCTTCTCACAGTGACACACACAGATGGGGAAGTGGGACATAAACATCGACCTCTACAGTCTTGATTCACAACAAATGAGCATTTTAAAAAGAAACTTCTACATGTAAACTATATTTGGAAGTAACTTCTGGTTTAGAATCTCTAGTATCCACTTTTTATTCCATGTTTCTGAAGTCTAAGGAAAATAAAACCAATATCAAAAATAAATTCATTATGTCACTGACATTTTGCCTGTTAGCCATGTGTGGCAAACCAGAGTTTGTGAGATTGCGGAATAAGAAAATAACTTTTTTTTTTTTTTCAGAATCCAAAGACCATCCTAGCAGGTGGACTGTCTTCTACAGCCTGGGCTCTGCCCTTCAGGAGGTCAGAGCAGTGACCTTCCCCTTCCTCCCAAGTGCTTGTGCACAGGCGACAGAAGAGCTCTGAGTACCCTGGACGGGATCTCAAGATGTGAGGTCTCGATGGTGACTCTGACCCAGGATGATTCCAGCACAGAGCTGGTGTAATCTTTGCTGGGCACCTGAGCCTGCTGTTCAATCAGGAGAGAGGGGGTTACTAAGAGGGAAATTTGTGAACTGAGGTCAAGAAATATTTGGGGTCTCAATAGGGTGAGAATACTCCATTGTTGCTGGGACAATGAGGAGCCCGCTCCAGGAAGGGGGTCAGGTGGCTCCATGAATGAAACGCTCTTACAGGTGACAGCACTCAGGGCCAGGGATCTTCCAAGGGGGGTTTCCTGAGCCCTGATGCCCTGACTGTGTCCTGTCTTCTCACCCCACTGGAGCTTTCCAACAATCTGGGGTGATGGTGGGCAGGACATCAGGAACAGGGACTCCCCAGTGTCTGTCACTCCCCCTGTGAAGCTCTTGATGAACCAGGGTCTGAGGTCACTTTCTTCTGAGCATGGAGCAGCAAACACAGTGAGCACCCAGCCAACATCCCTGCTCTACCCGCACCTGTGACTTAGGACAAAAGTGCCTGAGTGTCAGGGGTCCAGCCCTCCTGTCTGGCTCCTGGTTGTGCACATGGCCTCACTGACCTCCTTTGACCTCTAGCCTGATGAGGAGGCTGACTATCACTGTCACTTAGATAAATACCACCCCATGCACAAAGAACACCTGTTTCAAGAGAAAGAGATAATTTTGTGCCCTCCTCTCCTCCGTGACCCATTCTTTTTCTGTCCTTGATTGTGACCAACATCCACTGGTCACAAGGCAGCTTCTGCTGTCACCTGAGTAATTAAACCAGGTGGCCTCATGTTCTTGTCTTGGTCTGTCTTCAGTGGTCAATAAAATATTTACCTTTATTACTGACCTTCCAACTCAAACAGAATCACTTTGTACTCAGATAAAAAATATCCCTCAGAGCTGCTGGCAGGGGACAAGAAATGCACAAGTCTGGTATCTGTGTCCTGGGAGACTCAGGGGCCCTCTCCTGCCTCCCTGCATGGCCCTGCTCCCGGCCTGGGCTTGATGCCCGTCCCCTGCCCCCTCACCACTCAGGGAAGCTGCTTTCTCTGTTTCCTGGAGGTCACCCTCTGAGGACCCCTGATCTCCAGGTTCTGGGGGACCCTCCCTGTGAGGACATGGCTCTCAGACCTGTCACCTGCTCACTTCCTCCACTGTAACCACATGACCTGTCATACCTTTCCCTCTGTGGTTCTTTGTTTGGTGTGATAATGAGTAAACATCTATTTTTTGAACTGAGAATTTATAAATCTAACCCTATTAAAATTTCTGAACTCTTGACAAGTGAACTTTATCAGGGCTAATGGCTAATGTGGGTTAGGACACGGCAGGGCTGGAGCAGTTTAGGTCAGAAATGAAGAAGTAAGCTCTGAAAAGAGATGAGATGTGCTTTTATAGCAATTTTGAGGAAAATTACAAAACTAGACAAAAAGTATCTTTAATTTATCAGATAGCTATTTATTATATCTATATATTCAAAGGTGACCAAAATTATGTTTACACATATGAGTACATGAACCACATTTCAACTTGTGTTATTATTTATTAATTATTGTTATTTAGTTGTATTACAACTAACTGTAAACCTACTCTTGCCCACCCTTATGTATGTGTGTATATATATATTATGTATGTATGTATATATACATATATATGTATGTGTGTATATATATATTTATTTATTTATTCATTCATTCCCAAGATGAGTTCAAGGGTAAATGAGAAGACACTGAATTACTCAGCAACAAAAGACCTTTCTTCTCTAACAACGTCCTGTTCTCATGGCAAAGACACAGATAAAGAGCCAGGACGTGTGCAGTGAGGATGGGGAGCTGATGGGAGCCCTGACAACAACCCCAGCACCCACATCAATCCACTGGCAAGGCTCACCCAGTACAGTAATCACCAGGTAGGAACCAACAGGGTTCTCTGCAGAACCTTAATCCTGGACCTTGTACAGGGTGGTCATGTACCAGTAATGAACCCGGGGGCAAGATAGAAGCAAACTCAAATCTCAGACAATCCTTTAATATCTGCTAACATTGCACTTCATTTTGTTTCCTAGAGATCATTAGAAACATAGAAAAATAAATGTGTCAACCCTCAACTACACTGAGAAGGACTATTGAATATACTGCCCTGGGTAGTGGCATCAGAAAGATCCAACTGCCCAAACCAGAATCTTTCAGCTCTCAGGAAAGAGTTCTGTGACCAGCAGGGGGCGCTGTGAACTGTGCCTGAAAGCTCTGGGTTCAGGGACAGGCCCAGTGGGAAAATACTCCACAGCCTCTTGCACACATGGGCAGGCAGTGTCCTCAGTGAAGTGTGACTTTCCTGCACATGCGGACCCAGAAAGGCACATGAGCAGTCGGCTCTGACTCACACACTTACCTCACATCTCAGCCCCCTCCTGACATGGATTCAATTGTCCAGGCCTTAATTACAGCTTAAATAGATGGAAAACAACAAAAGGAAACTATATTTTCTTGAAGAACTTGACCTGCACTGCTCCATGGGCACAGGATAGGAGACCCCAAAGCAGGGATTTTTAAATGCCAACCATTAGTCCTCAGCAAACAGAATTCTGGGGATTCGTGAGCATGGCTGATATTTCCTCTTACCTTGTTTCTCCCTGAACAGAGTCTCCTTCACAGGAAAGAGATGGAATGGAAGGAGTGGGCATTTGCACTCCTCAGCGCCATCATCTGGCACCGGTGCTCATCACCCAGGATGTCTGCCTCCGTCTAACCCGCTTCTGGGGGCCGGGTCAGATGCTGCTGGCTCTGCCATCCACAGTGTCAAAGTCTTTGTTTACATGTGTTGAAAAGTATTTACTAAAATGAGCTCATGCATTCTAAACTCATTTTCTCCTTCTAGCAAATCAAAGGATCCCAACCCAACAGGGACAGTATCAGGATTGAAGATTAGAAGGCAGTCTCATTTATAATCATAACTGAAAGTTGCATGAATCACTCAGCATATGAGCGAAGGGGAGGCCTGAGGATGGGGTCATGACAACATTCCTGCAAATGATGAGACTCAATGCGCACAGTGCTGTGTGCTCAGGAGGAAGCGACACATAAACCCCCTCTGAGACCCTTGAATTGACATTGATTGTCCTGTGACTCTTGATATCTCTGTCACTAGCACCTGAGGATCCGATGTCCTTCCACGTGTCTGTTTATTCCAGACTGTTCCCTTCTGTGTCCCCATCTAGCCACTCCTAATGGCACCTGCACTACCTGGTCATGTGCATGCAGGATGGAGCTCCTTGGACAGGGCACAGTGTGTGCCCAGACAGACCCCAGTAGGACAGAGGAAGTTGATCCCACCAGTATGAAAAACAAAGACTTAGAGACTGCACTTGTCTGGACATAGCAGCCTCAGATCTTACCTGGGTTTCCAGGTACTGGAGATGAGAGTGTTGGGAAAACAGATATTTTTTTTTTATTTTTTAATAATTTTATTTTTTTAATGGGGTGACATCAATAAATCAGGATACATATATTCAAAGATAACAAGTCCAGGTTATCTTGTCGTTCAATTATGTTGCATACCCACCACCCAAAGTCAGATTGTCCTCTGTCACCTTCTATCTTGTTTTCTTTGTGCCCCTCCCCACTCCCTTTCCCTCTCCCATTCCCCCCTCCCCCCTAACCACCACACTCTTATCAATGTCTCTTAGTTTCACTATTATGTCCCACCTATGTATGGAATAATACAGTTCCTGTTTTTTTCTGATTTACTTATTTCGCTTCGTATCATGTTATCAAGATCCCACCATTTTGCTGTAAATGTTCCGATGTCATCATTTCTTATGGCTGAGTAGTATTCCATAGTGTATATGTGCCACATCTTCTTTATCCAGTCATCTATTGATGGGCTTTTTGGTTGTTTCCATGTCCTGGCCACTGTGAACAATGCTGCAATGAACATGGGGTGTCTATTCATATCCTCTTCCCATTTTTTTATTGGATTGTTTGTTTGTTTGTTGTTGAGTTTTATGAGTTCTTTGTATATTTTGGATATTAGGCCCTTAGAAAACAGATGTTTTAAATTGGACATTTGAGCCCTGGCTGGTTGTAAAGCATCAGCCCAGCATGTTGAAGTCTCCAGTTTGATTCCCTGTCAGGGCACACAGGAGAAGCGTCCATCTGCTCCTCCACCCCTCCCCCTTCTCTTTCTTTCTTTCTCTCTCTCTCTCTCTCTCTCTCTCTCTCTCTCTCTCTCTATCTCTCTTCTGTAGCCATGGCTCAATTTCAGCAATTTGGCCCCAGGCTCTGAGGATGGCTCCATGGCCTCACCTCAGGCATTGAAATAGCTTGGTTGCTGAGTAACAGAGCACCCACCAGTAGGGGGCTTGAGGGATGTATCCAGATTGGGGCACATGTGGGAGTTTGTCATCTCTGCCTCCCTGCCTCTATGCAAAAGAAAAAGAAATTTAAAGAAAAAGAATAAATTTGGGCTTTTGGTCTATAAAAAATGAAGGGAAAATAGTCTATTTTTGGAGGTGAAATGGATGATGT
>NC_089491.1:252669338-252686284 GCF_036850765.1 Saccopteryx bilineata
AAATCTTACAGATGACCCCTCTGAGGAATGAGAGACAACTCAGGAATTAACAGTCATTCACCATCGTCTGTCCACCCAGCAATTAGTCGCTATTATTCTCCTTTTTATGTTTACATCTTTAGCTATTTTGTGCATTTTAAATAAATAAGGCTAAATTACATGTAGTCCTGTGTGAATATTTTCCTTCATTTAGTGCTTTCACACAATAAATTGCAGTTCACCATGTTGTGGACGGATATTGGCTCTAATATGAGCATATACTAACACTGGAATATAGGTCTCAATAAATAATAAAATTTTGTTGTTGTCCTATTTATCTGATTATAAGGGTGGGAAAGAGTTTCAGGAGTCGCCCCTCAAGATGAGCTGGGCTTGCTAGAGAGGCAGGTGGAAGACAGATCATCACGAAGACAGTTTTGTTTTGACAATGACTTTGCAGCTAATTCTGAGAGATGCATTAAAGGTAAAATAGAATTGAGAACTTTGACAGGGAGAGAGGATATAGGACTGTTGACATATTCCAGGGCAAGATGGCAGTGTCTGAGCTCAGGATAGAGTGATGATGAGGAGAAAAGAGGAGTCAAGATCTGTTTTTGTTGTAGAATAAGCAGAATGAGGGATTGTTGGAGATTTGGGTGAGGAAGGTGGGTGTCTCTAGCATGACTCTGAGGAGCCCTGAGGAGCCACTGCACCACCTCACCCGCAGATGTTGTAAAGTACCAAAAGCTACAGAATCAATATTAATATTTTAAGAGGCTTAAAGAACATTTTATTAATTTGGGTTAAGGTGTGCAGAGAAATTTTGTGAATGATCTCTGTACTGTGTGATTGGCATAAAACCAGGATGGCCCTTGGCATTGTATTATAAATGCAAAGGGAAGGAAAACATGGATTCCCTAACATTCCACCACACCTGTGGGGAAAGGGGTGAATGGCTAGCCAGGTGCAGGAAGAGAAGAGCCAAAATAAACCTTTTCTTATAGTAACGGTCCATTTGCAGGCATTTGTCCCCATGGAAAATACCTCTCCCATGTGAATTCATGCAATTAATGTGTGTGACTCTGGACAAAGAGATACCTGATAAACATTAGAAAATATAGGAATGTCTTTTAATATGTAAAGAGATATCTTTCTATTATTGTGTTGACTTGTAAATTTTGTGGTCTCGAAAATGATGTATGGCTTGCAAATTGAACATGGTCCTATCATGTTAAAGGGCATATGACTAGAACCAATAGTGGTAAAGGGCACCTAATTGCAATTTTTGCTTCTGTACTTCTCGCTTGCAAAACTATAAAAATTAGAAGGACCGGCGCACTCTCCCTCAAATTTCTGTCAGAGTTGCCGCCGCTTGGCCGAGCTAGACAATAAAGCTTTGGTGTGTAACTGACGGATTTTGTTCATGTTTCCAATGTTTTGAGTCCCTCCGGGCCTAGGCTTAACAGCTCCATGTCTATGACTGGGATCAGGGAGTATAGGTTTCAGCACAAATGACAGCAACCCTGTAACTGTGTCTTTAGCCCTTGTCTCCCGTGTGTTAGAGAGGGTGAATGGGCATTTTAAAAAATATGTTTTATGACTTATTTATATTTTAATTCAAAAACACTTTTTTCTGACTACTAAGTGCCAGAACTCTCCATGGTGTGGGTTCCACAGCCGGGAGACTACACTGTAAATGTCATGAACATCTGATGGGTTTTAGTCTGATTCAGTGTTAGAGACACTGATATGATGTCATCTGTGAATCATTCATATGAACACATAAAGTTCTCACAGCAATGAGTATAGAAGTCTGAAGTTGAAATGCAAGAGTTTGGCTAGAAAGGTGTGTATAACTGATTACAGCTTATGAACACCATTGAGACTACATGTGTGAATTAGGTCTCTGAAAAAAGTAAATATTAATATTCATAAGAGCAGTTAGTATAATATACACAACAACAGGTCCCACAGGAGAATGTGTAGAATAGTGAAAAGAGTTGACTGTGAGTATTTAGTGAGCTTAGGCAGGAATTCTGGAACTCTGTCTGTAAGGTATTTTTCCCTGCTGAGAAGGAAGGAACGGGCCAGAGCCACAAAGTGTGGAATAGCAAATGGCTTTATTCAGTACAGAGTGCACATCCTGCCCGGCAAGGTTCTCAGGCCCTGAAGAAAGAAAGATGGAGGCTAGGAAAGTTGCAAAGATTAAACTGCGTGGGAGATATTTAAAGGGTCCCTCTAGGGAAGTGGAGCTAACATGACGTGGTGAAATCCCACTGGCTGGCAGACGATGGCGTTTTTTCAAACGGTTCCTGTGAAGCCTCCTTTTGGCGCACTTGGTTGTGGGCGGTCCTAGCCAAAGTTCTCGGGTCTGAGTTCCCCACGTGACCATCCCCCATTACTCATCGACCTTACACTGTCATTTCCCTTGTCACTCCAGCCAGTCCATACCCCCTAGACCCAACAGCAACATGCAGCCCATCCTGTCTTGTGTGGAGACCTGTTCCCCTGGTGTCCACTCTAGGGCTGTGGGTTCCGGCTGCATCTGGGGTGGTTGTCCTTGATCAGCCTCCTCAAGGCAGAGGGGCCATGGAGAAGCAGTTCTCTCTAAATAATACAGATCTGTTCTGGGAGAATTTGTATTCATGGATCCTGCTTATTTAACTTAAAAGATAAGGACAACAAATGAAGAGGGTTATGGATACCTGTCTTCTAGGAGGGAATTGAAATGTGATGGGTGGGGTCTGGTTTCTCAATCTCCACCCCCCTTCACAGAGAGGGTGTATAGGGGTGTCAATATCTTCTCCCTTCTCTCACTGCGTGAGAGACACATTGCTTCTGGGTCCTTAGTCACCTAATGGTCCTCCTAAGATAATTGTTGGTCAAATAAGTTTATAAATATGATATATATGTTTGCTAGCTTATAGTTTGTATTGGGTGTGGAGGACAGGCTGTAAGCAAGCTGGGTTGTTATATCCTAAGGCTTAGTTTTAAGACTAAGCTTTTCCCCACACCCTTGACTGATTGCATGATGTGGGATGGTGCACTCTCATGAGCAATCCCATTATGTTTCAGATGAGAGACTTTATATCAAAGACTTTCTTGTTTGAATATTTAATTAAAGGTTTGGATTTCTACACTATAAAGGAGAGCAGAACGGGAGCTTCTCTCTCTCTCTCTCTCTCTCTCTCTGTTTCTGAGATTAGCATTATAGGGGAGAGAAGAGAAAGGAGAGCAGAGTAAGGCCACGTGGAGAGGAGAGGCAGCCAAGATGGAGGAATGCTCAAGAAACCAGTTTGTGCACATTTGTACAGAGAGAAGGAGATGGGGAACAGAGGTGAATAAGGTTAGTGAGCTAGAAACCTTTAATTCTAGGAAACTGAAATAAGTCAGTAGCTTTGTGAGCACTGAATGAGTGGGTTTTGTAACCCAGTGTGTGTTTTTTCTTGCCTGCCAGGTACAAGCTAGGATTAAAGATGATGGCCCACCAGTTCTTGGTCCCATTGTTCTATTACCATCTGTCTGAATCCTATGTGAACCTGCATGGGCCAGGAGGCTGTCAGGATGGCCAAGTGTTGGGCAGATAAAATGTATTATACTCACTTTGTTAAAGATGGCGCTGCCCACGTGAGGCTGTCGCCCAGGTGATATTAATGTGTGTTGAGAATCCTTGTAACCTGGGGCTTGATTTTGGGATTAAGACTTTCCCACCCTTTTTGATGTGGGGTGGTACAATCCCATCATGCCTCAGAGAAGTGACTTTGTATTAGACGCTTCCCTATTTTGTATATTGGATTAGAGGTTGTGAAGCTACAATATAGAGTGGGGGCAGAACGGGAGTTTGCTCTTGGTTCCTGAGATTATCATTAGAGGAGAGAGCAGAGCAGAGAGCAGAGAAAGGCCACGTGGAAGAGGCCAAGAGAAGCAGCCAAGATGGCAGAGTGTTGAGTGAGAGGCCAGTTTGTGCAGTTTGATGCTGGAGAAGGAAGGAGATGGGGAACAGAGGTGAATAAGTCTGGTGAGCTAGAAACCTTTGATTCTAGGAAACTCGGATAAATCAGTAGCTTTGCAAGCACTGAATGTGAGTGGGTTTTGGAGCCCAGTGTATGTTTTTTACTTGCCCACCGGGTGCAAGCTAGAATTAAAGATGGTGGCCCACCAGTTTTTGGCTCCATTGTTTCTTTACCGACTGTCCGAATCCAATGCGAACCTGCATGGGCCAGGCTGCTTTGATGGTGGCCGTGCCTACTGGCTTTACACGGAGGCTACTGGCTTTACAAAAATGATCTAAACACTAGAGGAGCACAGGATGACTTCATGCTGAGGAGTCAATGTATTTGAAGTAAGGAGTGAGGTATGGGGACACCTGCAGCACAGTAAGGAGCCCCTGAGGGATGGGAAGGCCCTGCCTTGTGGGGATGGGTGATGTGTAAGGAGGGGCTGAAGACCAGAGTCTCAGTCCCTCTCTGCTCAGCTCCTGCCTCTCCTTCCCAGGTACAAGTGAGTCTGCACTCTCAGACAGCAGGGGGCACTGTGGGCTTGTCCCAGAGGGAGGGCTGAGGGGGTTCAGTTGTGAAACAAGCCCCTGAGTCCTAACCTTTGTTCTCTGCTCTGTGCTCACTGGGACCAGCAGCTGTGACCTCCCAGTGCCTAGGAGATGCTCCCCCACCCTCAGCTTTCAGCAAATTTCAGCCTGGGAACACCCAAAAGAGGTAAAATTTGCATGAGGGTTCCTCCCTGCCCTCTCCTGAGGGGACAAGATAAGAGAGACTGTGTGCAGTTCTCTATCCTGTGGAGCTCAGAAGCAGAGTGTGGGCATCTCCACCATGGCCTGGACCCCTCTCCTCCTCACCCTCCTCGCTCACTGCTCAGGTGACAGACTGAGGGTGGGGTGGGAATGATGATGGGGGACACATTTTTCTTATTTAATGAGAACAAGCTGTGAGAAATAACCCCAGTCTAACATCTCTGTGTGTCTACAACTCTGTTACAGGGTCCTGGGCACAGTCTAGGCTGAGGCAGGAAGCCTCAGTGTCAGGGTGGGCCAGAAGGTCAGTTTCTCCTTGTTGGGCAGATAAAATATATTATGCTCACTTTGTTAAAGATGGCGTTGCCCAGGTGAAATTAATGTGTGTCTCTGGGCAGGCAGGATCTTTGTAGCCTGGGGCTTGGTTTTGGGATTAAGCCTTTCCCACCCTTTTTGATGTGGGGTGGTACAATCCAATCATGCCTCAGAGAAGTGACTTTGTATTAGAGACTTTCCTATTTTGTATATTGGATTAGAGGTTGTGAAGCTACAATATAAAATGGGGGCAGAACGAGAGTTTGTGCTCTTGTTTCCTGGGATGATTAGCATGAGAGAGCAGAGGGAGCAGAGCAGAGAGCAGAAAGAGGCCATGTGACCAGGAGAAGCAGCCAAGATGGCGGAGTGCTGAGTGAGATGCCAGTTTGTGTAGAGTTTGTATCTGGGATAAGGAAGGAGATGGGGAACTGAGGAGAATAAGGCTGGTGAGCTAGAAACCTTTGATTCTAGGAAACTCGGATAAGTCAGTAGCTTTGTGAGCACTGAATGTGAGTGGGTTTTGGAGCCCCGTGTGTGTTTTTGCTTGCTCGCCAGGTGCAAGCTAGGATTAAAGATGACAGCCCATCAGTTTTTGGCTCCGTTGTTTCTTTACCGACTGTCCGAATCCAATGCGAACCTGCATGGGCTGGGTGGCTGTGATAGTGGCAGCCTTGCCTACTGGCTTTACACTCCTGTACTGGGAGCAGCAACAATGTTGGAATAGTTGGTGCAGCCTGGTACGAACAGCTCCCTGGTGCTGCCCCCAAAGCTGTGATGATTGGAAGCTCTAGGCCCTCGGGGATCCCTGATTATTTCTCTGGCTCCAAACTGGCCTATCTGACCATAACCGGCCTCCAGCTGAGTATGAGGCTGACTATTACTGCTCAGCATTCAATCCTACCACCGGTGGTACCACAGTGATTCAGACCTGTTGGGCAGGTAAAATATATTATGCTCATTTTGTTAAAGATGGCGCTGCCCACGAGGAGGCCGTAGCCCAGGTGATATTAATGTGTGTTGGGGGTGGGCTAAAGGCAGGCCGAATATTGTAGCCTGGGGCTTGGTTTTGGGATTTAAGCCTTTCCCACCCTTTTTGATGTGGGGTGGTACAATCCCATCATGCCTCAGATAAGTGACTTTGTATTAGAGCAGGGGTCCCCAAACTACGGCCCGAGGGCCACATGCGGCCTCCTAAGGCCATTTATCCAGCCCCCGACGCACTTCTGGAAGGGTACCTCTTTCATTGGTGGTCAGTGAGAGGAGCATAGTTCCCACTGAAATATTGGTCAGTTTGTTGATTTAAATTTACTTGTTCTTTATTTTAAATATTGTATTTGTTCCCGTTTTGTTTTTTTACTTTAAAATAAGATATGTACAGTGCGCATAGGAATTTGTTCATAGTTTTTTTTATAGTCCGGCCCTCCAACTGTCTGAGGGACAGTGAACTGGCCCCCTGTGTAAAAAGTTTGGGGACCCCTGTATTAGAGACTTCCCTAGTTTGTATATTGGATTAAAGGTTTTGATTTCTACACTATAAAATGGGGGCAGAACGAGAGCTTGCACTCTCAGTTCCTGGGATCATTAGCATTTTTAGAGGAGAGCAGAGAGGAGAGAGCAGAAAGAGGCCACGTGGAGTAGGCCAGGAGAAGCAGCCAAGATGGTGGAGTGCTAAGTGAGATGCCAGTTTGTGCAGGAAGAAGGAAGGAGATGGGGAACAGAGGGGAATAAAGTCTGGTGAGCTAGAAACCTTTGATTCTAGGAAACTCGGATAAGTCAGTAGCTTTGTGAGCACTGAATGTGAGTGGGTTTTGGAGCCTAGTGTGTATTTTTACTTGCCCGCCAGGTGCAAGCTAGAATTAAAGAAGATGGCCCATCAGCTTTTGGCTCTGTTGTTTCTTTACCGACTGTCCGAATCCAATGTGAATCTGTGTAGTGAAGTAACCCATTGCATGGCCTTGGATGGGAACACAGCCAACAAGAAAAGAATGTTTTGCTGAGAAAGTTGTTTTGTGACTTGAAGGCGGGTCACTGAAACAGGTCTATGTGACTGAAGGCGGTTGCTGGGCTTTTCTCAGTAAAACATTCTCATAAGATTTCTGTACTTTTCTGTAGAGCCAGGAGCCATGGCCAGGGCCACTATCAAAGCAGCCCGGCCCATGCAGGTTCGCATTGGATTCGGACAGTCAGTAAAGAAACAACGGAGCCAAAAACTGGTGGACCATAGTCTTTAATTCTAGCTTGCATCCGGCGGGCAAGTAAAAACACACCCTGGGCTCCAAAACCCACTCACTTCCAGTGCTCACAAAGCCACTGACTTATCCGAGTTTCCTAGAATCAAAGGTTTCTAGCTCACAAGCCTTATTCTCCTCAGTTCCCCATCTCCTTCCTTATCCCAGATACAAACTCTACACAAACTGGCATCTCACTCAGCACTCCGCCATCTTGGCTGCTTCTCCTGGCCTCCTCCACGTGGCCTCCTTCTGCTCTCTGCTCTGCTCTCTCCTCTAATGATAATCTCAGGAGCCAAGAGAGCAAGCTCCCTTTCTGCCCCTATTTTATAGTGTAGAAATCCAAACCTTTAATCCAATATACAAAACAAGGAAGTCTCTAATACAGAGTCACTTCTCTGAGGCATGATTTGATTGTACCGCCCTACATCAAAAAGGGTAGGAAAGGCTTAATCCCAAAACCAAGCCCCAGGCTACAAGGATTCTGCCTGCCTTTAGCCCACCCCAACACACATTAATATTACCTGGGTGACGGCCTCCTCGTGGGCAGCGTCATCTTTAACAAAGTGAGCATAATACATTTTATCTGCCCAACAGTTATCCCTTAAGATAAGGAGAGGAATGTTGTGGGATCCATAGAAGCAATAGTAATTAATGCCTTCTGATATTATGTTGTTACTAAGCTATCTTGCAGGTGCACTCTATGTATCTTTAAGTAAAAGTTACACTTGATGTTATGCCAATTTCTCAGTAAACAAGCTTTTTGAAGTCTTGTGAATAAAATTAGGACACTGCATGAACTTGGGGCCATTTGCCTGAGCGAGCGGTGGTCCTTTGCTAGTCCTTGGTGATTTCATCTGCTGATCTCTCTCTCTGCACCCCCGACTCACAACAACATCTGGCACCTACCATGGGCCCTTAAGAAGAGGTTGGGAACAGATGGAACCCCGAAAGGGTAAGTTGGACGCGCTGTGTACGCGATACTTTCGGGTAACTAGCAAAGTCATAAGAAATTCCCATTCATTACTTGACAATTATGTACAGATTTTGAAATCCCTTTTAAAAGGGTCTGGGACTCAGATAAAAGACAAGGTTTTGTTACGTCTTTTAAATGCTATTCAGAAACACTGTTATTGGTATACTCCTGAACATTGTAATCAATTGAATTTGAATGTTTGGCAACAAGTAGGAAAATCTTTATGCTGTGTTCATCAGCACGGAGATCCACTTGATGCTGAAATGTGGGCTGCTTATAATCTTATTGCTACAGCCCTTGGACCTTTGCAATCAGATGGAGATTCTGTTAAAGACTTGAGTGAGCTTATTTTTAATAAGCCTGAAGAATTTGATTCAGCACAGAATGAACAGAATAATGACTTGGACAATACTGTCTCTGCTTCTGAAGTTACTGATAATGTTAATGAAATTCAGCCATCCACAGGCTT
This sequence comes from Saccopteryx bilineata, assembly GCF_036850765.1. Lineage (NCBI taxonomy): Eukaryota > Metazoa > Chordata > Mammalia > Chiroptera > Emballonuridae > Saccopteryx > Saccopteryx bilineata. Next base: position 252,678,053 of record NC_089491.1, read on the forward strand.
TCATCCCTCTTTCTTAAAAAAATGAGGGAGCCCCTATGGATGATGTTGCCTGTCTAAAACATTTATTAAGTAAACTACAATTTTCACTGGAACAACAGGAGAATGGAAATCAGTATACTGCTTATCCTGTTCAAAAGCAAGATATATGTGAGCCTATGGCTCCTCCAATTCAAGGTCAAGAATTAATTGATACTGGCAGGGGAAGGATTTTTTAATTCCCTGAAATCTCTGAAATGCAACAGGTGCTTATGTGTCATGATGATTTAGAATCTAATTCTAGTAATTTTTCTGCATCTATTTTTCCAATTATTCAACAGCCTTTTCCTCTTAATGCTCCAGATCCTGGGGGAGGGCATAATATCCAATTTGACCAATTTGAATTTACTTTCTTAAAGCTAGTCAAACAATCTGTTGCTATGTATGGACCTCAGTCCTCATATGTTCAAGGTCTTATCTCTTCCTATTTTAATAATTATTTAATCATTCCTTTGGATTGGGATTTACTTGCTAGTAGGGTTTTGGAACCAGGACAATATTTACAATTAAAATCTTGGTGGAGAGAGGAGGCTTTTCAAATATCTCGCATGAACGCCAGAAATAATCCCCTGGGAGCTACTTTTGAAATGCTCATCAGCGTTGGTGCTTATGCAGCTGTGAGACAACAAACTGATTATACTGATGCTGTTATAGCTCAGATTAGATCGCTTGTCTTAAAGCCTGGATGCAAATCACTGGAGATGGAGACAAGGGAGAAAAGCTTGCTGCTTTACATCAGTTGGTACAAATTCAATTAGAATTAGGACATATAGAAGAATCATGAAGTCCTTAGAATTCTCTAGTCTTTGTAATAATAAAATAAATAAATACTAATTTTCTTTGGTGTTTTAGCTACAATCCTCTGAACTATCATTTTGTTTCTTTCTTATTCTTTGCCTGGAAACTGAGGCAGGGGACATGTGTTGGATCTGACTATAGAAAATATCCCAGCAGCTGCCAAGAGAATTTTCTTGGGGAAATTTTGTTTAGTCTCATTCATCATCAGTCCCTCTGTCAGAAAATGCCCTGATTAAAATCAGGCAGGCATCTTTCTAGTCTCACTGTGCTCTGAAATCCCGGGTTCTCTTTGGTTTGTCTAGTCTGGTTTGTCTGATTCTAATATCTGTTTAGTTTTTGTTTGATGTTGTCTAAAATGTGATTTTTAAGGCCTGAATTGTTTACATACAAAAATTTAAAATGCCGGCTTTTATATTGAAAAAAGTTTTATCCATATATTTTTTGCTTTAAAATTAGAAATTATAAGGAGCGCTCATTTAAATTTAAATGGAGTAGAATATATATCTTTAAGACTTGCTAATTTAGTTAATACATTGTAAGGTATACTCAAAGTTTGAAATCAAATAAGAATTCAAGTATTAGGATTAAAGCTATATGTTACACTTCTGTTTCTGTGTTGAAAATTGTCTTGTTTGTGTGTAAAATATGCTCAAATTTATAAAACTAAGGAATTAAACAAAATTAAGTCATTTTAAGAATTTATCTCAAGCTGCTTCAGACAGTTGGCTGCTTGTAAGGCAACATCCTGAAAAAGGAGGCACTGAGGAAAGCGGGAATTTAGTTCCTCTGATGCCCTATAATAGACTTAACAATACGAAAGACTTTTAGATATAGGAACTGATGCATCTCTTATTACTAAGCAACATTAGTTTTCTTTTTAGCCCTCTTAGGCAGTAGTCACTAAGCTGCGTGGCTTAGGAAAAGCCCCTAACAAAGCTCTAAAATTTCTTTTACAATAGGAAAATAACAAGGGTCATTTGGCCTCTGATAAAGAAAAACATTTATCTTATAAATAATTAAAAGAGCAACTTTTTAAATTATAGTCTAAACTTTCTGACAAGGAGTTTTTTATACTCACTTTGACCAAGTTTCTGTCAAAGCTCTTAAAGAGTTAAAAACGACTTGCTCCCAGTATAAAACTAACTATCTTTATATGAAGAAACTGCTATCCTCCTTCATAGACTCTGAATGTTTTATTTCAAAAAATTTAGAAATGTTAGCTTAGACTGTTCTTTCAAAAGCAAAAGAGTTACAATTTATAACTTAGGAAAATCAAGCTTGTATTCAAGCTAATCAAAATACTAATGCTAACCCTCTTATTAATATTACACAAAATGAACTTTTTAGATGGACAGTTTGCTAATTTACAACAGCAATGTAGGCAAAATGTAGGGGTGAGGATTTGCTCTTATTTCCACAGATACGGGACTAGTAGATACCTTCCAGAAAATTGAAGCCTTGGCATAAGTTAAAAATAGAAAAAAGGGAAATTTGACAATTAAATAAACTTACCCAGGAGCAAAAAAAAAAAAAAATGTTTTAATTAAGACTAAGACTGCAAAAAACATCATTGACTCTGTTTCTAGCAATGCTAACTGTTATGTCTATAACAATAAGCATAACTAACTATTCTTACTAAGTTTATATTACTTAAATAAGCAATGTTGAATAGTCAGACACTGTATCAACATTATGTAAATCAACCTTTAGAAAAAATTTGTTAAAAATATCCTCAATCTTTAATAATCCATTATATAAATGACATATTAATAGCTTATTAAAATAATGCTGAACTTTCAGTCATCCTTAAAAATGCTTCTGAAACCTTAAATCAGTGTAGTTTAATTGTAGTTAAAGACAAAATTCAAACATCCTGTCCTATTAACATTGTTACTGATTCACAATATGTAGAACATACAATTAAACTTATAAAAACTGTTTATATTTCAAATAATAGTTCTAGATTGCACAAATTGTTTCAAAAGTTACAACTTTTATTGTAGGAATGAAATTTGCCTATCTATATAACTCACATTTATTCTCGTACAGCTTTTACCAGGACCTATGTCTACTACAAATAATAAAATTAATCAATTACTCATTAAATCAATAGAAATAACTACTAAATTTCATACAGAGACTCATACAAATAGAAAATATTTTATGCAAAAATTTAAAATAATCTGGTGAGAAGCTCGGAATATTGTTAGAAAACTGTCCTCGTATAGTATTATAAATGCTTCTCCATTACCAAGAGGCATGAATCCTAGAGAACAACACAGTAATAACCTATAACAAATAAATATTACTTATATTTCTTCTTTAAAAAAACTATCTTATGTACAGTTTTATTAATATTTATTCATCCTTTCAATAGGCCACACCTTTGCCTAGAGAAAAGGCTAATTGTGTCATTCAACATCTTATTGAAGCTTTTAATATTATAGGCATTCCTAAAGCAATTAAAATTGACAATAGTCCTGCCTATACATCTACTAAATTTCAACAATTCTTAGCATTTTAGAATATTAAACATACTACTAGAATTCCATATAACCCACAAGAACAAGCAATTATTGAATACAGTAATTGCACTCTGAAAAATATGTTACTTAAACAAAAGGGGGGAGAAGAAAGGAGATTATTCCCTAGAATTATGTTACACAAAGCTTTATTTACTTTAAATTTCTTAAATACAGGAGAAGATAATTTGACTGCTGCAGACATTGGACAAAAAGTAACAGTTCTAAGATTAATCAACCTATACATTATAAAAGTGAGTTGGATCAATAGGTACTTAGTGTAGTGCAACATTGGGGAAGAGGGTTTGCTTGTGTCATTGCAGAATCCGGTGAAGTCCTTTGGTGTCCTGCTGGCAGAATTAAACTAACAACATGAATAAGAACAATAGATTATTTCCATATCCACCCATTGCTGAGATGGAAGAAATGAATTTCAAAAGAAGAATCTTAAAGGTGCTGCTGCTTGGTATTGAAAAGGCTAAAATACCAAGTTGGGGTTAACTTTAAAAGCTGATCTTTAATGGTAAAAATATGCTACAAACTACTAGAAAAAAAATGCTACTAACCTGTTTTTAGCAATGATTGCTTTGGTAACAATTCCGGTAAGTAGAGCTGAAAATTTTAGTTATTAGGCATATGTTCCTAATCCTCCATTAAGTAGAGCTATTCATTAGGAAAATAGTGCCTTTCCTATTTTTGTTAATGACTCTAATTGGCTTCTAGGACCTTTTAATGATAGAGGTCCCTTAGCACCTTTGAAAGGATGCGTAAAATTAGAAAATCATACAACAGGAGTTGAGGAATTACCTATATGTATAGGACATGAGCCACATTGTTTAAACATAGAAGCTCAAGCTGGGCTCTCTATTGTCAAAGATAACAGTAAAGGAGATAAAAAAGAAAAAAACATTTGTTACAAGGATATAGGTTTAAAAGTAATACATCTGTACATAAAACATTATAGATTAAAGCCCTCATAGCTAGCTCTGCCCAAGTTAAAGGGCAGGGTGCTGATTTAAGGTGGCATAAGAACAATGGTTTAATTATAGCTGGTGATCAAAGTAATCATATTATCATATAGCATAGAGGAGGGATGTCACCTCAAGCTCCTCATATAAAATTTGGTCCTATACAATATCATTTGTGGAAAGTAGCCATGGCACTTAAACATATGTCAGTGTAGAAAGGAAAAATCTGGAGAAATTATCCTTCTAATCATATTATGTTAATCTTTAAGAAGAATGAAACACATTTCATATCTGCTTGTATTAGATTGCTTTATATATTTGTTATAGGTGAAACCAAAAAGACAGCTGAAAATTATTCAATAACTTGCAATAAGTGTGCTTTTTATACATGTATTAACTCTTCTATTCTTTTTAATAAAATAGTCAAAGTCTTTACATTTTAAGAACCTGAACAGGAGTCTAGATTCCAGTACAGATGCATCTGATGTGGCAGGATTCCCCTTCCATGATGCTGTTACAACATCTTATTAAGTCCTTGAAGTGAACCAAGAGACTGGTTGGACTGATCATCACCATCATTATAGGACTAATAACTGTAACCACCGTGGCTGCTATAACTGGAGTTGGATTACATCAAAATATTCAGACTGTGGACTTTGTACAAAAATGGCATGAAGATTCTGAACAACTGTGGACTTCTCAATAACGTATAAATAGTAACATTAATACTAAAGTTAATGATTTAGAACAGACTATGATTGTGTTAAGAGATCAAATTGTTAGCCTGCAAAGACAAATTAAGCTAAAATGTGATTAGAATGTAACTACTTTTTGTGTTACCATTTCTTAAAATAATACTTATTTCCATTAGAAAAATGTTAAAAAGCATTTGTTTAATCATGATAATGTAACTAAAGAAATCATTAAATTACAAAGACATATTCATGAAGCTTTTCAAAGAAAATTAGAAATTCTAACATGTCAACCTATATTGAAAGGATTAATGGATAATTTATCGCAATTAAATCCTATTGAATATATTAAAGAATTTTAGGGATCCACTGTAGGACTTTTTTTTTCTTTTCATTTTTCCGAAGCTGGAAACGAGGAAGCAGTCAGACAGACTCCTGCATGTGCCCGACCAGGATCCACCCGGCATGCCCACCAGGGGGCGATGCTTTGCCCCTCTGGGGCATCGCTCTGTTGCGTCCAGAGCCATTCTAGCGCCTGAGGCAGAGGCCACAGAGCCATCCCCAGCACCCAGGCCATCTTTGCTCCAATGGAGCTTTGCTGCAGGAGGGGAAGAGAGAGACAGAGAGGAAGGAGAGGGGGAGCAGTGGAGAAGCAAATGGGCGCTTCTCCTATGTGCCCTGGCAGGGAATCAAACCCGGGACTCCTGCACGTCAGGCCGACGCTCTACCGCTGAGCCAACCCGCCAGGGCCTGTAGGACTTTTTATAATAATATTAATTCTATGTTTTCTTTTATATGTAGTCTGTCAACAAATCAAAGCAAGAGAAATAAGGGGTAAACGACAGAAGGCTGTGTCACAACAACAAACCTGCATGGGCCAGGCTGCTGTGATGGCGGCCCCGGCTCCTGGCCTTACAAGAACCATATGGAACTCAGACCAAAACCTGCCCCTGTTCCTCGTGATCTCTCCTGAAACTGAGACAAACAACAGAGAGGGTGACTGTAGCAGGTGGACAGTGTCAGAGACCCACTTTATAAGTACAGATGAACTTCAAATTGTTATAAAGTAGAGTACCTTAATTCCACGGGGTATATAGAGATACCAAGGCAAGATACAGAAGAATTTTTAGGAGAATTATTAATAAGCCGGGTGCATATGACTTACAGGAGTTATTGCTAACCCAAATCGTGTGTGTCCAAAATAGCACTGAAGCTAGTTATATAGATTTGATCACATATAGGTTGGGAGAAAAGGAGGGGGAGCATGACAGAATAATCAATCATTTTTCATCTATAAAAATCATTCCTACATATTAAAACTTACAAGGTGACACAATAGTGATGTCATTTTACATATCAATACAGTAGTGGTAAATGTTGTTTTACATATTCAAGACATTAATAAATCTTTTAGTGTTTGCCTCCCATCCCTTTGTCTAGAGCAGTGGTAGTCAACCTGGTCCCTACTGCCCACTACTGGGCATTCCAGCTTTCACGGTGGGCGGTAGTGGAGCAACCAAAGTATGAATAAAAAGATAGATTTAACTATAATAAGTTGTTTTATAAAGATTTATTCTGCCAAACTTAGCAAAAATCTGACATAAAATACTTGGTAAGTGATTATTATTATATGCTTTAACTTGTAACTCTGCTTTATAAATTTTATAAAGTAAAGTTACTTTCCTACTTTATAAATCACTATTACTGTGGAACCAGTGGGTGGTTAGAAAATTTTACTACTAACAGAGATACAAAAGTGGGCGATAGGTATCAAAAGATTGACTACCCCTGGTCTAGACATATATGTTACTCTCAGGACTCCAGAAGGGAGGAAGAGTTAAAATCAGTGTAGGATATGCAAACATTCTTTCTTATTGAAAAATAAAGGAAGTTCTTCAGATAACCTTTATTCTTTCAGAGAACTATAGTTAAACTAAATGACCCATTTGTCCTTGTAAGCCAGAAAGCTTCTGTATTCTTTTCCCTCCATTTTCCACAGAATGGAGGGGGCAAAAGCCTGACTTTTGTTCTTTAAAATGGCGTTGCCAATACTAAGTTTTACAGTTCTTTGGCATCTTACCACAAAAGGGTCAGTGATGCTCACATGCTCTTTTTAACAGGTTTATAAAATTACAAGATGCATATGTTAAAGTTATTTGTTTAAAGCATATATTTAATTGTTATGAATGTAGTTACCACATTATGCAACTATTGCCAAAGTATAATTTTAGAACATTTCATCGTCCCTCAAAGAAATTTCCACCCATTTGCAAATCAGTCCTCGTCCACTCAGCTCAGTCCTGGGTAACTGCTGATCCTCTTCTCCTCTGTATAGATTTCCCTTGTGAGGACATTTCATTAGGTCAGATACAAAGGGTTGGGGCAATTTTATGACTAATTTACTTAATTGGTTTGTGCATTGTTTTTGAGTTCATAAATGTCGTGATATGGTGAGTCATTCATTTCTATGGCCATGTAACACTGCATTGTATGAACACAGTTCAGTTTGCCCATCCATCCATTTGCCCATCCACTGACCGACATTGTGTTGTTTTTGGTTGATTGTTTGGTTTGGTTTGGTTTTAGAGGGAGAGAGAAAGAGAGACAGACAGACAGGAAGGGAGCAAGATGAGAATCATTAACATATAGTCGCAGCAATTTAGTTATTCATTGATTGCCTCTCATATGTGCCTTGAACAGGGGGTTCTAGCTGAGCCAGTGACCCCTTGTCAAGCCAGTGATCTGTGCTCAAGACAGCAACCTTGGGATTCAATCCAGGGCCCTTTGGACTCAATACAATGACCATGGGGTCATGTTTATGATCCTGTGCTCAAGCGAGCGACCTTTGGGTTTCAAACATAGGTCCTCAGATTCCCAGGCTGTCGCTCCCTTCACTATGCCACACCAGGTCATGCAACGCTGGGTCGATTGTCATCTTTTGTCAGTTGTGCATAGTACTCTTGAGACATGCATGCATTTGCTTGGGACATTTGTGTGCAAGTTTTATGTTTTGTATTTAATTTTGAAAACTGAGGTTTTCAATTGTTGGACCGAAATACAGGATTGGGATTTATGTGTCATTATGGTAATGGCACATTAAACTTTTTGAGGAACGGTCAGGTATTTTTTAATATGACCGCATGGGATAAATTTCTACTAACAATGTATAAAGATTGCATTTCCACCACACCTTCATGAACAATTAATATTACCTTT
>NC_089491.1:252686306-252734092 GCF_036850765.1 Saccopteryx bilineata
AAAAAGAAACTTGACTGGGATTTTGATTGAGATCTCACTGAACGAACAGATTAAGCTGGTGATAATGGACATCTTATCAATACTGAGTCCTCATATCCATTAACACTGAACCTCCCTCCCCTTGTGAGCTCCTCCGTGTCTTTGATCAGTGTTTTGTATGCTGAAGCACGAGGTTCTTATACATATTCTTCTTAGATTTATGTCTAAGTAATTCATGTCGGTGATATTGTAAATGGCATTTATTTACTTCAAATGTTAATTGTTGCTTACCATTATATAGGCTTTGTAGTGATCGACAAAATAACAGCTGGCTTTTATATAATTTTTGTACACTGTAAAAGCACAAAACACACCAATTTTCAAAATCTTTTCCTCCAGATTCTTGGGATATGGTTTGTTTGTTGGTCTGGAGTCTGTATCCCCTTCCAATTCAGGTACTTTTTTTTAAAATAATTTTATTTTTTTAATGGGGTATCATCAATAAATCAGGATACATATATTCAAAGATAACGTGTCCAGGTTATCTTGTCGTTCAATTATGTTGCATACCCATCACCCAAAGTCAGATTGTCCTCTGTCACCTTCTATCTAGTTTTCTTTGTGCCCCTCCCCCTCCCCCTTTCCTGCTCCCTCTCCCCCCTCCCCCTGTAACCACCACACTCTTATCAATGTCTCTCAGTTTCACCTTATGTCCCACCTACGTATGGAATAATGCAGTTCCTAGAACTACCTTATGACCCGGCAATCCCTCTACTGGATATACACCCCAAAAACTCAGAAACATTGATACATAAAGACACATGCAGCCCCATGTTCATTGCAGCATTGTTCACAGTGGCCAGGACATGGAAACAACCAAAAAACCCGTCAATAGATGACTGGATAAAGAAGATGTGGCACATATACACTATGGAATACTACTCAGCCATAAGAAATGATGACATCGGATCATTTACAGCAAAATGATGGGATCTTGATAACATTATACGAAGTGAAATAAGTAAATCAGATACTTTTTATTTCTTTTTAGTGCTTCAGTGCATTAGCCAAATTGCCCGTACAATATTGAATAGAGAGATGAGGGAGGACAGCATTTACCTTACTCTCCATCTCAGGGGGAACATGTATCTGTATTAACCAGGTAGTGTTCCCTAAAGGAAACTATCAGAAGTAATTCTTGTCCTATTCTATTTTTCATTACCTGGAGCTTGGAATTTAAAATATATACCATCAGATTAAAATTAGTCAAAGGCTGAGGTACATGGGCAGGGTCCAGAAGAATTTCAAGTGTGAGTTTCCCCTTGTCTTCTCCCAGGGGAGTAACTCACAGACAATGCTAACTGCCCTGGCACCAACGTGTCACACTCTGCATGGATTACTGCCAGCCAGGAAAGTTCACCCAGTTCGGTGTCCAAAGTTAATGGGGGGAGGGCAGGTTATATGGTTCATGTAAACTTGGCTAACCATTCACACGGCTGACTTTAGTCTCCACCACATTGCTGGTAAAACATTTAACTCTCAGTCTTTGATCATTTTGTTTTTGAAAATTCTCTAAAGTAAGTTATTAAAATGTAAATTATAAAAAAATTATGACTTAAAACAGCCTCTGTTCAACACTAAGCTCAAAATAAATAATTTCAATAGAGTCAGTTGGTCATGAAATAGTTCTTTTAATCATTCAAAACACTCAAATAAGAAAGGAAGTGCAGGCCCTGGTCAGGTAGCTCAGTTGGTTAGAGCATCATATAGATGTGCTGAGGTTTTGACTTGATCCTCTGTCAGGGCACATACTAGACACAAGCAATGGTGGCATGAATAATTGTAACAACACAACAAAGCTTCTCTCTCTCTCTTTGTCTCTCTCCTTTTTTCTCTCCATCTCTACCTCTCCTTCATTTTCCCTCACTCTAGAAATCAGTAAAAAATAACTAAGCCCGTGTAACACTAAAACTGACACAGGGGTGGGATTTTGACAACAGCTAGAAAATAAATATGAACAGAAATGATCAGGAAGAGACAGGCTATGACTGTGGAATACACTGGGAAATACAGTGGCGATGTCACAGGATAAATCAATACAGTCGTCCCTTCCCATATTGCAGTTCATTTTTCATGGTTTCACTGTATCACGGATCTTTAAATTGTATATATCTAATCTTGTATTGCGGATTGTTTGCTATATTGTGGGATTTTGTGGTATATAGATATTTTTATGTATTTACTATTTTAATTATTTTTGTGGTAAAATAAGCATTTTTTAGACTAAAAATTTGAAAACAATGTAAAAAATATTAATTAAAACATACTAAAAGACTATTAAATCCAAATAAAATATTAAGTGTACAGCAGATGAATACAGTAATTATTTGTTAAATAACTGATCAGAATCCACATACCCTCCAGCATACAAAGGCCACCAGATGGCGCTATGGATCTTCTCAGAACACTTGAAACTCAAAAAATTGATATTTAATGGACACTGAACAGTTGCCCACTGGGTTGAATAATATCTTAGAGCAGCTGGCTCCTCCCACAAAGTAGATCCCACACAGCCAGCCCTGGCTCACCCTCTGACAGTGTAGCTGCTCTCAGGGCTGAGGACCTGGGTAGAGGAAGGGAGTGCATATGGGCTCAGATTTGCATAATGCAATCCTCAAACACACCCCTTCACAGCAAGCTCAGTAGAAGATAAAGAGGCATCAGAGAGTCCCACCCCAGCTCAGGGACAGAGAGTCCTTTCATTTTCTGCACCATGGCCTGGACCCTCCTCCTCCTCCTCTCTCACTGTCCTGGTGAATACAGACGTCACACAGCAGCCTTTGGAGGGATCCTCCACTTGTGCTCCTTATTCCTGACATGTGTTGGTTTTCATTTCAGGGTGCAGTTCTCAGGCTGTGGTGACTCAAGAGCCCTCACTGACCATGTCCCCATGAGGGACAGTCACTCTCACCTGTGGCTCCAGCACTGGAGATGTCACCAATGGTCACTATCCATACTGGTTCCAGCAGAAGTCTGGCAAAGTCCCCAGAACACTGATTTATAATACAAAGAATAAACCCTCCTGGACCCCTGCCCGGTTCTCAGGCTCCATCATTGGGGGCAAAGCTGCCCTGAGCCTCTCAGGGGCCCAGCCCGAGGATGAGACTGAGTACCACTGCTGGCTACACTACAGTGGTGCTTGACACAGTGAGAGACCCAGATGGGGAACCAGGACATAAACCTCTCTGGTGTAGTGACATCAGAAAGATGCAAATGCAAAAATCAGAAATCCCTTATAGGAGGGATGGATGGTAAATAATAATAATAAAAGCATAGGGAAGGCTGGAGGATGAGTTTTGAGACCAGCAGGGGGCACTGGTGGACTGTGCCTCAGAGCTTAGGGTTCTGGGCTGGGCAGACATGGAAAATACTCTACTGGCTCTTGCACACTTGGACAGGCAGTGTCCTCACTGAAGTGTGTGACTTTCTTGCACCTGGTCCCCAATAGCCACATGAGCACTAGGCTGAGACGCACACACTTGCCTCATGTCTAGTCTTCCTTTCACGAAATCACAATTCTTCATCTACAGCCAAAGATAGATAGACAAACACACAATAAACAATAAATTTGATTGAAAAAAAAAACGTGACTTCCAGTGCTATCTTTTTCTCTCCATCTCTATGTCTCCCTCATCAATAGGAGACACCAGGGGAGGGACTGTCTCAATGCCAACAGTTCAGCCTCAGCAAGCAGAGCTCTGGGCTCTCTGTCATGGCCCGGGTTCCTCCCCTCCCCTCCTCACTCCCTGCACAGGGAGTTTCTTTAGTGGACTGTGAAAGGATGTGGGTGGACATTTGCACTGCCTTTTGCTCCTGCTGTCTGGGCCCAGCTGGTGAGTCATCCCATGTATTTTGCTACCTTCTAACCCCGCTCCCTGAGTCCTGGGTCAGATGCTGTTGTCTAGGCGAGAAAGAGAGAGAGAGAGAGAGAGAGAGAGAGAGAATGTGGTAGAGTAATGTAGTCTAAGCTATTGTTTTCATTCTAGCAAATTAAAGGAGCTTAACACACCAGGAACTATTAGAAAATTACCCCCTCCCCACATATCATTTATGATAATAGTGAATAGCTGCACAAATGACTCAACGTATGAGCAAAAACAATTCATATCATATCAAGAAGGTCTAGGTCAAGATAGGATATGTGCGCCCTGCCTGGGTGATGGTGGCCCTGGAATCTGTGGGGGAGTAAATGTGAGGAGGCGGGGTCAGCCCGTAGCCACGTGTTCTCTCAGAGATGAAAGCTCCTGCATAGGAAGCTCCTCTGAGTCAGGCTGTGTCCTGCAGGACCCACAGGGGGCGCTGCTCTGTCTGTTTCCTGCATGAGAGGGGAATTCCTCCTGCCTATGCCCTGACCGAGTGTGTTTCTCCCAAATCCTGACTATCAATAACTCCTGATTCCACCGGAATTAGTTGTCTTCTAATTCTCCCGAAAATCTGCCCCAGAGAAAAAATTAATATGACCCTAGGGCCTGGAGAATGCCTGTGACAGTATGAGGAGTGGCCGACCTCAGGGGTCCCTGCTGCACAAGGGTCTTCATGGTGGACTGTGTCCCAAGTGCATTAGCCCTTCATCTGCTTTATGTCGGCTGTTATTACTGCCTGTACTTCTCATTTGCTTCAGCATTTTATATTGATTCATGGAAACTGAGAGTTTGTATTTTCAACTTCCTAATTTTCTTTTTAACAGAGACAGAGAGAGAATCAGAGAGAGGGACAGACAAGGACAGACAGGCAGGAACAAAGAGAGATGAGAAGCATCAATCATCACTTTTTCATAGTGACACCTTAGTAGTTCATTGATTGCTTTCTCATATGTGCCTTGACCACAGGCCTTCAGCAGACAGAATAACCCCTTGCTCGAGCCAGTGACCTTGGGTTCAAGCTGGTGAGCTTTGCTCAAACCAGATGAGCACCCACTCAAGCTGGCAACCTCAGAGTCTTGAACCTGGGTCCTCCGCATCCCAGTTCGATGCTCCATCCATTGTGCCACCACCTGGTCAAGCCTAATTATTTTTCTTGAGTGCTAATAGTCTTCCTCTCACAATTTGATACTAAATTTTCTCTATTTCTATACACTACCAGCTATATGTTTGTTTAATAAGAAAATAATTTACTATAAATTTTTTCTATTTTATGTGTTGTGGCTCAAACACACATGAAGAGAAAAAGAGTGAATCATGCAAGTTTTAATACAGAAAGGATTGGCTAGTGATTCCAAAGGAAATAGCATAAGTCATAGTTTCATTCCACAGTGTGATGAACGCCTGTCATGTGTGTTATCGCCCCCAATCACTGGAGATATTTTATTCCCTGATCGTCACCTCACGTCCCAATCCCTTGTTCTTCCTTCCCAGTCCTCTGCTCCACTGCAGAGTGTGAAGAGAAAGGGAGTTTTGCCTGACCCCTGGTGACACACTGAATAGAGCTGTTAAGGAACACTGATGCCACCACTTAAAAAAACCTAGGAAGTCACAGGCTTGAATGCAAGGTCACTGGCTTGAGGGAGGGATTGTGGACACAATCCCAAGGTCACTGACTTGAGCCCAAGGTTGCCGTGAGCACTGGATCACTGGCTCAGTTTGAAAAAAGGTTTCAGGTCCAATCCCGGGTGAAGGCAAGGAGTTGATGCTTCTCTCTGTCTCTCCATCCCTCTGTTTCTCCCTTCCTGTCTTTCTCTCCCTTCCTCTCTCTCTGTCTTTCTGAAAAAAGAGAGTTTTAAATGTTCTGTAATGTTCACAGCAACTTGTGTACACACAGTGTTGTCCTCATTTCTGATAATGACATACATATTTTCATTTTTTATCAGATGTTAATAACTATCACATAATTTCATGGTGATACTGTGACAATTTCTGTTCAAAACTGCATTTAATTTAAAACTACTCCACAGGATCGATGTTGTCATAGAACAAAGAGGAACTGCCATCTCTCCTGACAGTGCCGCTGTGTGTCAGCACCCCCAGCCCCGGTCCCTGATCACTAACACGGGTGCAGGGTCCAGGACAGACTCAGGGGAAACCCATTCCTTCTGACCCCAGACACAAACACTGAATTCTCAGGGGGCTCACTGCTGGGTGAAGGAGGGATTTCTAAGATTCTCCGAAGAAGACAGGCATGGGTCTCACTGAGGAAGGAGGAAATGTTCCCAGGGATGGGGTTCTATGTGAAATGAACTAGATTGCTGGGACCAGGAGGGAGAGAACACACACATCTCATTCTTCAGACTTCGATCCTCTACAAATTATATTTAGGACTGAGGTCACCAAGGCCATCAGGGAGCTGACTTGGTGAAAGACCTCAACCCACCTCTTCAGTGTCTCAGTCACTGTGCAGTCACTGGTCTCTTTCAAGATCTCCCCTGGAGACATCAGGGTGATCCTGGGGCAGGAGGAGAGAGGAAGCTGATTTGCATGAAGCACCATCTCCTCCTCATGGGTCTGGGAGGCATGAAAAGCCCCAAGGACACCTCTCTGTTGCGCAGGAGGTGAGGAGGCCACATCCTCTGTGTCCCCACCATGGCCTGGACTGTCCTTCTTCTCCAGCTCCTGGCTTACAGCTCAGGTCAGGGGAAGGGACTCTGCATCCTTAGGGGACTCATAGAAGCCGGGTCTCAAGGTGACTTTTGTTTGTCATAACACGTCTTTTCCCTGTTGGTTTTAGGTGTGGCTTCTCAGACTGTGGTGACCCAGGAGTCATCACTGTCAGTGTCTTCAGGAGGGACAGTCACACTCACCTGTGGCCTCAGCTCTGGGTCAGTCACTACTAGTAATTACCCCAGCTGGTACCAGCAGACCCCAGGGAAGCCTCCCCGCAGGCTCATCTACCAGACAAACAACAGGCCCTCGGGGGTCCCTGGTCGGTTCTCTGGATCCATCTCCGGGAACAAAGCCGCCCTCACCATCACGGGGGCCCAGCCCGAGGACGAGGCCGACTATTACTGTAATCTGTACATGGGTAGTAACATTTACACAGTGATGTAAACCCACGGGGAAGTGCAACCAAAACCTCCTCATGTGCACAGAACGGCTCAGCTTCAGTGACAGAAGAACAAAAAGAAGGTGGAAATGGCCAACACAGCATGGGCTACCTGACCCCACTGTCGTGTCCAGTGGCTCAGCACCATGTGCCTCCTCCAGTCCCTCCCAGGGTGTGTCCATTTCTCCTCTGTGATGCCTGGAAGAATAGACTTCCTCTCTGCCACTTTTCTTAAACTCAAGATGTGGTGAGATGAACATTAGAAATATTTTAACCAACATGATTCTCAGAGACCTGTCTGCTCCCTGTAAGACTCTCCTTATTCAAAGAGCAGTAACAGACATGCTCTTGCTCATTGATCTGACCCTGCAGACACACGGATATTTCATTAGCATTGAAATGGCAGTGTTACCGGGACCTGGCTGGAAATGTGATTCCTCACTAGACCTACTGAGTCAGACACTTGTGTTTGTATGTAAGAACTTGTGTTTAACAGGCTCTCCATAAAAATTTAATAATTTTTTTTTCATTTTTTTATTGAGAGGGACAGACAGGGACAGACAGACAGGAAAAGAAAGTTATGAGAATCATCAACTCATAGTTGCGGCACCTTGGTTGTTCATTCATTGCTTTCTCAAACATGCTTTGACCTGGGGCTTCACCCAAGCCAGTGACCCCTTGCTCAAGCCACCAATCTTTGACTTCAAACAAGTAATCTTTAGGCTCAAGCCACTGACCATGGGGTCATGTCTATGATCCCAAACTCAGTCTGCCAGAGTCCCACTCCAACTGGTCCAGGGGTCCCCAAAGGAAAGAACAATGTCAGCAAAGAATGAGATGAGAGAGCTGCTCTTTGAATCAAGTGCCAGGCATCTCTGCCAATGGCTAGTATAGCTTTATTTTTATATACTAAATTATAATCACATGATATGCAGAGTACATTGATTAATAGTTATTTTTGCTTTAATATGGGTAAATATTCCAGGAAGAGGTTAGTACATTTCTTTAAGCTATAAATCAGGTGGTAAGCCATTCTAAGTACACAATACCTTGAGCAGTAACAATATTGGCATTAGCCTTATTCAGGCTTCTAAAGGGTCACTATTGATTAATAACTCTGCTTTATTTAATGGCCTATTGTCTAGTACAATTATGTTCAACTACTACTTTCATCTACTGATTAAATTTTAACTTCATTTTTCTCAGAGCATTCCACTACCTGAAGGTCAGGTATGTAAGAGGAATGGAAAGTTTTTCTATTCCTTTATAGTATGAAAAGGCTAGGGGGGTTAAACAAAGGTTCAGTAAAGGCTGAAAGGTGCTTTTGTGTTTTGATAGTGGGAAGTACAATTACCTTGATCATTGCCTCTAGTTCTTGTTTATGGAGTTGCTGGTAATTTTCTTTAGGGAACACAGGGGGCTCGAGTGGTCAAGGGGATATTCATGTGGCTAATATGAGAGTCATTAAGGAGAGATACATTTGTAGATTGGTTGATTTCTAGGTCTCGAATAAGTTGGGAAACTTTAGTATTATTGGAATCATACTGTGGGCCCATCCCTATGGTTATGGCACAAAATCCCAGCAGGGGGAATATTATCAGAGGAAATGCCCAGTTACGACCTGAAGGACATGTGCTGTGCAGATGCTCCTTCCCTGCTCTGACTGTGTCAGACAGCAAGGCTGGATCGGCTCCTGACATCAATCCAGGAAGCTCGGGGTTTCAAACCTGGGTCCTCAGCATCCCAAGCTGATGCTCTCTCCACTGTGCCACTGCCTGGTCAGGCAGAAGTACCTCTACTTCTATGAATATAAAACTATTCCTGAGAATTTCTGTTTAAAATCCAATTATGCTAAATTCAGGACACACTCTTTCCCAAATTTCATTCAAATGCCCAGGACCACGCATAAACAGACTTAGAATCTCAGGTTGTCACAAAAAACTCTGACTTGATTTCAAACCACAAGTTGAGAGTAATTTCCACAAACATACGTTCTCTGAGGATCTATGTGATGGCTGATATGAATATTTATGCTGTTAGCAGGTATGTATTTAAAAGTGGCTTCCAGAAGTAATCTTACCACCCCTGAGCTGCCTCCCCTGGTGCTGGGACAGGGGGCTGGGCTGGAGGTGGTGTCACTACCTGAGCGTCCCCTAAAGTGGCCACACTGGGCTGTGAGGGGCAGAAAAATATGTAAAATTTCTGGTTTATTAATTTTTTCATATATATTTATAAACTATATTGAGCCTGACCTGTGGTGGCACAGTGGATAAAATGTCAACCTGGAATGCTGATGTCACTGGTTCAAAACCCTGGGCTTGCCTGGTCAAGGCGCTTATGGGAGTTGATGCTTCCTGCTCCTCTACCCTTCTCTCATCACCCTCTCTCTCTCTCTGTCGCCTATAAAACAAATAAATTTTTAAAAATATAAAAATAAAATCTAAAAACTATATTTAACAGTTTTTATTTTGAAGAAACACAAAATAAATTTAGAAAAAACAAGCATTATGTTAAGAATATGGTTATGTTTTTGAGTGCATGAATATTTTCTGTAACATTCACTTCATTATTGGATTCTTGGATTGGTTCTAGAAATGGAGAATGGATATATTGGGAAGTTTTATAAAATCTGAATAAAACCTGCAACTTACTTAATATTATTTTGCCAAAGTTACCTTTTCTGTTTTTAAATATGACTATGTTCTGCAAGATTTTAATGTTAGAAAGATGTGGTGGAAGTTATGTAAAAGGTTTCTGTACTAACTTTTTAAGTTTTCTGTAAACAGAAAACTATTACAGAATGTTTGAAAACACATGCACTAGCATAAAAGCACACTCTATTCCCTCTTCTGAGGATAGAAGTCCAAGGCCTCAGTATGTGCAGTACAAGGGACCAGTGCTCAGGTAAAACATCTCACACTCTAGCCACATTTGTGTGCTGTATTTCATTTTCATCTTCTCTAAAGAAAAGAAATATGTGAAAAAATTAATCATATTTACCTGATATTTTGTGCATATATATACATATAAATAACCTCTGCTTAATCAAATACACACAATCTTTTTTTTAATTATTTTTATTTATTCATTTTAGAGAAGAGAGATAGAGAGGAGAAAGAGAGAGAGATAGAGAGAGAGAGAGAGAAGGAGGGAGGAGCAGGAAGCATCAACTCCCATATGTGCCTTGGCCGGGCAAGACAAGGGTTTTGAACCAGCAACCTCAGTGTTCCAGGTCAATGCTTTATCCACTGCGCCACCACAGGCCAGGCCACACAATCTTTCATCAATCCAATTACTGGAATAAAACACTAAGATTCAATTCCATGAAGATGTCTATTATTGGTCAATATGAAGGTTCCTATTCTTCCCAGCATCTCTATTATAAGTAAAATGAATCCTGGATGTGCTGACAAGGCTGACTCCATCTTGAAGTTAACCTGCCATCTTGAGTCAGGCTGTCATCTTCCCTAACTCCCGCCACACATACACACAAAAATCTGTGCTCTGCTCTTGGTGCTATCTGTCTCTTCACCAGCTCTGGTACAAACACTGCACAAGAACTGTCACCATGTTGAGACCCTGTCCTATGTGGCCTGGTGGTGTTAATGTCCTCCTCAGGAGGGGAACTTTCCTGCTACCCAGTCATTTACCTGGATAAGGGAGGCAGTTAGAGTTAGCACAGTGCTGACTTCTAATGGAAGACAACACTGATCATTTTTCTCAGCCAAGGATGTCATGAGGAATATGATAGACCTTGTAGTGTCTTTTTGTTCCCTGCCCCAGAGACAAGGTCCAGAAAAGGGGACCATATTTTCATCCTAGACTGTGGTATGTCTTCATAATGGTGTGCCAGGAATTTAACTCCCAAATGCTAAGATAATTTATCTTCTGAGAAAGATGACATAGATGATATCATATACATATTATAATTTGTAAATTACAATTATAAATTAAATGGTCATCTTTTATAAACAATTAGAAAGTCATTAAAAGACAACATCTGAGCCTGACCTGTGGTGGTGCAGTGGATAAAGCCGGTTGCCGGTTCAAAACCCTGGGCTTGCCTGGTCAAGGCACATATGGGAGTTGATTCTTCCTGCTCCTCCTCCCTTCTCTCTCTCTCTATCTCTCCCCTCTATAATGAGTAAATAAAATCTTAAAAAAAAAAAAGAAAAAGACAACATCTGAATTGACCTAGAAATATGGAGGGTAGATATTTAGGTTAGTGTATGATGTCTTCAGTGACTCACAGCCTGTGGGATTAAAGTTTCCTCCTTAAAAAGTTTGCACCGTCAGATAGCCACTGTCCAGGCTAAGAAAATAACAGAGCTGTGTGGGTTAGATTGATTTGGGATGTCAAGTAAAGAACTAGATCTGATCGTAAACTTTTATAAAGACTTTGGAGGATGTCCGGGTTTTCACCTGCCAGGGTGGAGAGACTCTGTGGAACACATGGACTAAACTATTGATGGAAATAGACGGGCCTTTGAGTGACCATCATTTAAGGCTGGTGGGAAGTCAAAATGTTGTCAGCTACTTTGGAAGACAGCATGGCCGACTTCTTCAAAAGCTAAGCGTACTCATAACATAGATGCAGCAATCATATTATATTAGGTCTTTATCCAAATGAGTTGGAAAAATGTGTTCACCCAAGAACCTGCATATAAATATTACTAGCAGCTTTATTCATTATTGTTGTTTCTTCAAGCAAGGAAAATACCCTCTAATATCCAAATGGAGAGACAAACTATGGTAAATCCCACAATGGGATAAGATTCGGTGATTAAAAATAAATTTGATATCAAGACACAAAAAACATGGGGGCCTTTAAATACATGTTGCTAAGTGACAGAAGCCAATCTTAAAGAAGAAAAACACAATTACTGTATAACTCCAACAATATGACATTCTGGAAAGGCAAATCATGCAGACAACAAAAAGGTCAGTGGTTGCCGGGAGGTCTGGGGATGGAAGGAGCTATGCAGAGGGGAGAAATAAGGATTTTGAGGGTAGTAACACTACAGCTCTTTGTTACAGGAATGGTGACATAGAGATTTATTTGGCAAAAGCCACAACTGAAAATCTCACTAATGTTTATAGACGATAGTTGCACAAATACCTCTACATACTAGCAAGAAGAATTCGCGTCAAATCAACAAAACTTCTCTTTCATCCCTCAGGGAGGATAGGGTTGAGGTAAGATATCTGCGTGCTCCCTGAGTGATGGTGCCCTGGAATCTGGGGGAGAGCAGATATGAGGAGGCGTGGTCAGCTCACAGCCACGTGTTTTCTCAGAGATAAAAGCACCGCCCACAGGCAACCAGTCTGAGTCAGTCAGTGTCCCGCAGGACCCACAGGGGGCGCTGCTCTGTCTCTTTCCTGCATGTGAGGGGCTCTTGGGGCCCTAGTTGTGTCTCTCAAATCCAGACTTTCAATACTTGCTAATTCCATGGGAATTAGTTGGCTTCTAATTCCATCCAGATCTGCCCGACAGAAAAAATTAGTATGAACTCCCAGTGCCTGGAGATGCCTGAGACAGTCTGCAAAGATGGTGGACCTCAGGGATCCCGCTGCTAACGTGACCGCCAGTGTGTTCATCATGGAATATGTCCTAAGTGCATTGGTCCTTTATCTGCATCATGGCAGCTGTAAGCTGTTATTATTACTTGTCTGTTAGTTGTTATTTACTTGGGTATTTTATCATGACTTATGGAAACTGATAGTTTGCATTTTCAACACACTATTTCCTTCTTTTCCTTCAGTGTTCATACTCTTTATCTTAAAATCTGATATCAAATTTTTTCTATTTCTGTACACTATCAGCTATATACCTGTGTAATAGGAACATAATTTACTATGAATTTATAGCATTTTATGATTTGCAGCTATCAAAGATGTGTGAAGAGAAAGACAATGAACCATGCAAGTTATAATACAGAGAAGATGGGCCAGTATTTCCAAATTAATCCCATAACTCATAGTCTCATGCCGCACTTTGCTGAGCACCCAGTGTGTGTTATCTCCCCAGTTACGGGAGGTGTTTTGTCACCCTGCCCGTCCCCTTACGTCCCCAATCCCTGGTCTGCCCTTCCCACTCCTTTGCTCCACAGCAGAGTGTAAAGAAAATGTTCTGTGACATTCACACCAACGTGTTCACACACATTGTTCTCACCTTTGATAATAAGATATATGCTCCTGTTTTGTTATATCAGTTGTTAATATGTATCTCATAATTTTGGCGACACCATGAATTTTCTGCTCAAAACCACCTTTAATGTGAACCTACTCCATATAGTGGATGGCGGAGGTGCCATCCCTCTTGACATTGCAGCTCTGTGTCAGCACCCCAGGCCTGGGTCCCCGGTCACTGCTACTGGGACAGGGTCAGGACAGATTCAGCGGTAGACCCCTGTCCCTTCACCCCAGAGACAAACTCTGTGAATTCCCTGAGAAGTCACTGCTGGTGGGAGGAGTGGCTGCTAAGATCCCTTGAAGAAGACAAGAGGGGATTTCACTGAGGAAAAAAAAAATGGTCCCAGAGATGGAGTTAGATTTGCTGGAACCAGGAGGCAGAGAACTCCCTCATCTCTTCCTTCAGCCCTCCAACCTTTCAGAGGAAAAAATAATTAGGCTTGAAGTCATCAAGGTCATCAGGGACCTTACTTGATGAAAACCTTAACCCCTCCCATCAGTGTCTCAGTCACCGTGCAGTCACTGGTCTATGTGATGTCTCAACATCTGTCTCTTTCAAGCTTTCCCCAAGGACACCAGGTTGACTCTGCGGCAGGAGGAGAGAGGAAGCTGATTTGCATGAAGCGCCTTCTCCTCCTCATGGGTCTGGGAGGCGTGAAAAGGCCCCAAGGACACCTCTCTGCAGCGCAGGAGACGAGGAGCCCACATCCTCTGTGTCCCCACCATGGCCTGGACGATGCTTCTTCTCCAGCTCCTGGCTTACAACTCAGGTCAGGGGAAGGGACTCTGCATCCTTGGGGGACACATAAAAGCTGGGTCTCAAGGTGATCTTTGTCTCTCATAACACCTGACTCTCTTCTTGGTTTTAGGAGCATTTTCTCAGACTGTGGTGACCCAGGAGCCATCAATGTCAGTGTCTCCAGGAGGGACAGTCACACTTACCTGTGGCCTCAGCTCAGGGTCAGTCTCTAGTAGTAACTACCCTTGCTGGTACCAGCAGACCCCAGGAAAGTCTCCCTTCCAGCTCATTTATGACACAAGCAGCCTGCCCTCAGGGGTCCCTGGTCGGTTCTCTGGGACCATCTCTGGGAACAAAGCCGCCCTCACCATCACGGGGGCCCAGCCCGAGGACGAGGCCGACTATTACTGTAGTATGCATACTGGTGGTAACATTTACACAGTGATGTAAACCCACGGGGAAGTGCAACCAAAACCTCCTCATGTGCACAGAGTGGCTCTAACTTAGATGCAGAAAAGTGACATTGGGTTGAAATGGTTAACACACCATGGAAAGGGGCTCCATGGCCCTGTGCTCCTGCCCAGTGGCTCAGCACCATGTGCTTCCTCCTGTCTCTCTTAGGGTGTGTCCATCTCTTTATGAGACTTCTGCAACAATGGGGTTTCTCTTTCTGTGTGTCTATAATTATGCAGAAAAGCTCAGCTCAACCAAACATGAGATTCAGAGACCCACCTGTAGAACTCCTCTACTTCATAGACCCTTAACCACATATCCTCATTCATTCATTTGACTGTAGAGAAAATTAATATCTCTTTTGTCATTGAAATGAAAGCATTACCACGAGTCCTATTAGAACTGCAGTTCCCACACTGGACCTACCGAGTCAGAAACCTGTGTTGTTGTCCCAGGATCTCTAGTTCAGCAAACTTTCCAGGAGTTTGTTAAACAGCAATGTTTGAGAAGCATCTTCTTCTATTTTTATGAAGTCTTTCTTGAGACTTTCTGTTTAAATTTTAATCAAGGTAAGATTCCATGACTCATTCACTCTCCAATTACCATTCAAAATCCCGGGGACACTCTGAAATACATTTACAATCTGAAGCCATTGCTGAAACCTGAGTCACTGTGTCCCTGTAAGAACATGCCCTTAGGCGGCCAGTACAGAGTGACGTGGGAAAGCAGGGAGGGAAATTTAGGTTGGACTCATTTTTCTTCTCTATCTAGATCATAATATTAAACAAAATTTATGTTGAGCTTTGCCTCAATGGCAGGGAGAGGACATTATGTGGAAGTCATGGATTCCTGTGACAATAGGTTGACTGTGGCACAATGCATGCTGGGAGACACAGCACTGAGAGAGGACATGTGTCCCGTGGACACTGATTAATCATCAGAATTTATACAGACTGAGCTTTGGCTCCCCAGGGCCATCTGCTTTCAGGTGAGCCCCAAGAGACCGGGAGTTATCAAGAAATCACACATTATCTGTTGCTGCCACACTCGAGAGAACATTTGCACCATACTTGAAAGTGGATTTGGACAGCTTCAACTTTATTTTTCAAAATATATTTCCTTTATCAACCCCAAAACCACAAGGGGATCTGCTCCTCCCACTGCCTTTTTAGTGACATCAGTAAGATCCAATTCCCAAATCAGAGCCCTTCCAGGAGAGGTAGGTGAGGACAGGGGCTCTGAGACCAGCAGGGGACACTTGTGAACTGGGCCTGAGGGCTCAGGCCTCTGATCCAAGCCCACTCAAAAATACTCTACTGACTTGCACACTTGGGCAGGCAGTATCTTCACTGAAGTGTGACTTACTGCACCTGGTCCCCCAATAGCGTTCAGCTCTGACACACACGAGTTTCGTATCAAATCCTTATCCCCTCTCATGGAGTCATTGTCCAGGCCTGATTTACAGAAAAAGATAGATGGACAATCACACAACAAAAATAAATCTCCTTGAATAAACTTGACCTACCGCACTCTCTGAGCATAGGATTGGCGACACCCGGGCAGGGAGTGTCTCAATGCCAATAGTTGTGTCTCAAGAAGGAGAGCTCTGGGGCCTCCTCCATGGACAGATTCCTCTCCTCACCTCCTCTGTCCCTGAACAGGGAGTTTCCTTTGGGGAAATGTGAAAGGATTGGCACTGCCTTTTGCTCCTTCCGGGTGAGCACAAGGGGTCATTGTCCATAATTTCTGCCACCTTCTATGTCTCCTACCAGTATCAGTCAGATGCTGCTGGCTTGGTCATCCAGGGTGTCCAAGTGGCTGTTTAAAGTGTTGAAAGTTTATATATGGATATGGAGAGCATGTAGCCTAAGCTCAATGACTTACTCTGGTAAATAATGGAGCCCAGACCATCACAGACAGTATGAGTTTTAAAAATTACACGCCAAACTCGCCCTGGCCAGCTGGCTCAGTTTGTTAGAGCATCAGCCTGAATCGCAGAGGTTGTTGGTTCAATCTTTGGTCTGACCACATAGAAACAGATCAGTGTTTCGATTCTCTCTCTCTCTCCACTTTATATATAATATAAAAATAAAATAAAATAAAATTTCAAGTCAATCCCATTGATCATATATTTGCACAAATGACTCAACATAAGAAGATGAAGAACCTATCTCATGTCCAGAGAAAGTCACCTCGGGCCCAGGCCAACTTCTTCACACAGTTTGTTTTATTTCTGATTATGAGACACATGTTTTCCTATTTGTTATAGATGATGTTGTGAAGAATCTCAGAATTTCATGGTGACACTGTGACTTTTCCAACTCAGAACCTTCAGTTAAAACAAAGCTACTGTATATCATCGACGGCTTCTCAGAACAGAGGGGGTCGCTGTGGTCCCGGCAGTGCAGCTCTGTGTCGCACACCCAGCCCGGTCTGCTCCCCCACTGCTCCCGGGTCACGGCTGTGTCAGAGACCCCTCTCCCTTCACTCCCCAGAAACGAGCTCTGTGGTTTCCCAGTGAGTTCACTGTCAGAGGGTGAACTGACTAAGCTCCTCCAAATAAGACTGGAAGGGATTTCACTGAAGAAGGAAGACATGTTCTCGGGGCAGGGCTTCGGTTTGGGATGAACTAGATTGTCAGGGCCGAGAGGCAAACAGTCATCTCATCATGCAGTCCTCGGCCATTCTGGATAAGAAATTGAAAATTAAGGTCACCAGGTATGAGGGGAACTGTTGTTGACCGATGTCAGCCCCCTCACTCCCAGTCTCAGTCACTATTCCCTCACTGGTCTATGTGAAGACCCGTGATCTGTCTGCCTCTGCCCCTCTGGAGACCTCCCCAGGACACCAGAATGACACTGTGACAGGAAGAGAGAGGAAGCTGATTTGCATGAAGCACCTTCTCTTCCTAAAGGGTTCTGGAGGCATGAAAAGGCCCGAGGACACCACAGTGCAGCCCAGGAGCCTGCGGACATTGTGTCCTGTGAGTGTCCCCGCCATGGCCTGGACGGTGCTTCTGCTCGGGCTCCTCGCTTACAGTTCAGGTCAGGGGAAGGGACTCTGCATCCTTAGGGGACACATAAAACAAGGGTCTCAGGGTGACTTTGGCTCCCATAACAATACCCATGCCTCTCCGGTTGATTTTAGGTGTGGATGCTCAGACTGTGGTGACTCAGGAGCCATCACTGTCACTGTTACCAGGAGTGACAGTCACACTCACCTGTGGGTTGAGCTCTGGGTTCGTCGCTACTGGTAACTACTCCAACTGGTTCCAGCAGATAGCAGGCCAGGCTCTCCGTACGCTCATCTATAACACAAACAGCCGGCCCTCGGGGGTCCCTGGTCTCTTCTCTGGATCCATCTCTGAGAACAAAGTTGCCCTCAGCATCACGGGGGCCCAGCCCAAAAATAAGGCTGAGTACTACTGTGTTCTGTGGCTTGGCACCCATTAACACAGTGACAGATGCAGGTGGGGAAGTGAGACATAAACCTCCAGACTCAGCCAGAGCTCTGCCCTTTTTTGGGTGTGCAAAGCTGAACACAAAGCCCAGCAATGTGTCTGGTGTGTGAGAGATATGTGAATCTTTGGGATTCACTGGCAAGACTGTGTAAACAACCACTGAGATGCCCGGCCTCCTGGTGCTCACACCCTTATGAGTGTCCTCCCTGGAATGTGGCCTGGGCTGCCTGGGTGATGAGTCTGAGGATTTCCAGCTGGGGCAATGAAAAGGCGTGACCACACCATGGCAGTAGCCCAGCAAGTGCTTCTTTGGGCTGCACCTGAACAGGTTGTTGCAGAGAAAACCCCTCAGTTCAAGAGCCCCAGGGACAGTCTCCCAGGTGAGGAGAGCAAAGAGACAAACATCTCCCTGGGAAGGAGGAGATGAAGAGGGACATTCATGCCCTGGAGATGTCACTCAGCAGAAAAGTGGGGACTCTCTGGGCAGAGAGCTCCAAAGGCAGCAGCAGTCTGAGGTCTGTTATAACCCCAGGGCTTGTTGTCAGAGGTGAGTGGGTGTTGAGTGCAGTTTTATAGGGTATGCAATGCAAAGCAGTCGGGCTCTGCATGGCTCCATTGACACCAGTTGGGTGTCTAAAAAAACTAAATTTAACACTAATAATCCCAGCCTCCTGTAAAAAAGTAACAACATTGGGACCAATATGCAGAGGTCATCGAATATATGCATGTTCTCATTCTGACTCTGACATTGTAAGAGAGACACAGCAGAACTGATGCGATGTCACTTGTGATATCAGGTCATAAAAGCCTGCCCTGTCTTGGTTGCTCTCTCTTGCTTTGTCTTGGATCACTTGCCCTTAGAAGCAGGGGGACCATACACCCTTCATTCCACGAGCCTGTGTTGAATTCAGAGATGAGGACTCACAACTTGCCATGAGCCGTGAAATGAGCTTGGGAGTGACTTCTACCAGCCCAGCCCAGCCTTTGGGGCCTTGACAATGAGTTTATGGCTATAACATGCAAAGTACAAGCAACTAAACCAGAAATAAACACATGGGACTATATCAAAGTAAAAAATTTTCAAACAGCAAGAGAAAAAAAATCCACAAACTGAAATGATAACCTACAAAGTGGGAGAAAATATTTGCCAAATGCATCTATGATAAGTAGTTAATATCTAAATATATAAGAAACTGCAACTCAGTAGTAATAAATAAATAATGCTGAAAAACAGGCAAAAGTTTCTGTTTTTCTCTTACTGGCTTTTTGCACTTAGCATAAAGCTGTCCAGGTCCATTCATGTTGTTTTAAAAGGTAAGATTTCCTTCTATTTTATGGCCATGTAGTATTCTGTTTGTAAATGTACCACAGTTGAACAGTCACACAGCAGGAGCAAATGTGCATGAGGACCCCTGGCCTAGGAGTCCTGTGCACACAGGACAGGAGACACTTGGAGATGGGGAGAGTCTCAGTTCCACAGCTAGACCTGAGCAAGCAGCACTCTGGGCTTCCCCATCATGGCCCGGCCGCTCTGCTCCTCACCCGCCTCACTGACGGGACAAAGAGTTTCATTAGGGGGCAGTGGCGGATGTCAGTGGGGACAACAGCACTGCTTATTACTTCTGGCATTTGGGCACAAGCGGGGGACTGTCCCATTCTATCTACCACCTTCTGCCCCGAATTCCAGGGTCCTGGTTCAGACTATGGTAAACTTGCCATCATGGAGTGTCTGGGTGTGTGCATGTGGCTGTGCGTGTATGTATTTGTGTGTGTGTGTGTGTGTGTGTGTGTGTGTGTGTGAAATGAGTGAGTAATGATCTTCACTAATATTAAATCCAGGTAGTCATAACAAGTTTCTATAAAACATGCAAGGAACAATTCTAAAGACTTCAAAGAGATGGTACATGGCCCAATCTAGTTATTACTTATGCAATCTCATTACCTAGTTATTATGGAAAATCCAACTTAATAGAAAGAACATGAGATTTCAAAATTATGAGATAAAATCTTATATGCACATAGATGCAAAAATTTATCAACAGACAAGTTGAAGCTATGTTATATCAAGAAATATTTATTAAGGAGGAGTTGGGCTGGGGGTAGGGTATTTGAGAAGTTTCTGGGAGAGGGAATGGGAACATGGATTTTCTGTGGAGAGCAGATATAAGATGTAGTAAACCATGTGCCAGATTCCCCATTCAAAAAAGGAGTCTCAGAAATCTCATCAGTGGTTTCTTGACATGGGGTAAGAGAAAAAAATGTTGTAACTAGATATTATGTCATGGAACTCATTGAATCTGTAGTCTATGGTTCATAAGATGCTTCAGCATGGTTCTTCAAAGAAAATAGCACAACCTGAGTGAAGCAGCATCAGCCAGGGGCCGTCAGGGGGAGCTGCTCTCTGCTCCTTTCTGCATTGTGATGAGCTACTGGGCCCTGGGTTCCCTTCTCCATATGCAATTTACCAGTCCTCAATTCAATGCTGGCTCCTAGTTACACCCAGAACTTCCCCACAAGGAAGACCTGCTTTGAACACTGTTGCCCTGAGAATACCTGAGACAATTACAAAGCAGGCTCAAGGTTCTTAACTAAGGTAAAAATACTACAGAGAGACAAGATGGCGATGGAGTAGGTGGACATACCAACTTCCACCTCCCAGAACCAAAGTGGATTACAAACTAATTTTAAGAACCATCATCTGGAAAAACCAACTTTCAACTAAACTAAGAGGACTCATCAACCAAGGAATACTGAAGAAGCCACACTAGACTGGTAGGAAAAGTGGAAACGCAGAGAGGGCTGCCCAGCTCCCCGGTGCGAACGGCAGCTGGGAGAGACTCGTTGGCAGGAAGTGAGTTTAGCAGAGAGGGGAGGGTCCTGAGTCCCAAGAACAAAGCCCCAGCCTGCAGCCTCAGAGCCTAGAAGAGGCATAGGGACAGTATTTAGTTGGAAACAAGACAGGATACTGTTTGTGAGAAAGAGACTGATTTCTCAGACCCAGGATTCTTCTTAAAGGGACTGCACAGAACACCTCTCTCACATCCACTCACCTGGGGCAGTGGGGGATGGGGAGAGAGTAGAGGACCAGAATAGCAGGAAGAGTGTAATCTAGGAGGCACAGGGAGAAACATTTTGAGAGACAGCCACCCTAACCCCTGGGACGAGTCAATCCCCAAATCTGAAGTGAATATTTCTCCTGGAAACAGCAATACCAGCAAAGGGAAGCAGGACACCAGCCATCCAAGCTCCCCCACAGCACTCAGAGCAGAGTCACTTAGAAGGAGGGAGCTTCCGGGACTACAGCAGTGAGTGTTAGGATATGAGCTGCAGTGTACCCACCCACACAGCTGAGGGCACGCCCGAGGGCGAGTGGTGGCAGGATGCGGAACTGCACTTCTTTTGGCAAGGGCAGAAGCCGGCTGGCCACCACTGAGGCCCAGGTGTGAGCTCAGTCTTGCCTGGCTGGGGAGGAGGGGATGTGCAAAAGTGGACAAGCCCAGCTGTGGATTGCCTGCAATCCAGCCTGCAGGGAAAGGGCAGGAGCCCTGGAAGGGGCAGAGACCCACCCTTCAGCAAGGGCACAGGAGCACAGCCCTGCCCCACCCGCAGAACCCAGACTTATGGCATGATTTGGGAGCCTGCTCCTCCTGCGGGTGTGGAGCCAAAAGCCCAGAATAGGTGGAATCCCACTACTGACTGTGGGCACACAGTCCAGCCAGACATGTGGAGCCAAGGCTTGCAGCCGTCCTATGAGCAGGCTCCTTCTGCAGGGGTGGGGCAAAAGCCTGGAATCAGGCTGAGACTCGCAGCTGAATAAAGGTTCTCACCCTGCCCTCAGGGCCGACCATAACACCACCCACGGGGTTCGGGCGAAGGCCAAGGCCAACGAGGCTTGTATACCCGAGCACGTGATCACAGCCACTCCCATAAAGGAGAGGCAGAAACCACAGCAACAGCCCCAGTGGGCAGGCACCAGCAACACCCATACCCAAACGCCCTAGGCAGCAACAGCAGAGGGGGTGGTGGGCCTGCAGACAGACCACACATAGGGAATACAGAGGCCACACCCAGTGGACTCCAGTGGCCAAAACTTTCTTTTACAAAGACAAAATGAGAAAGCAGAGAAATGCAACACAAATAAATCAAGAGAAATCCCCAGAAAAGGACCTGAATGAGTCAGATATAACCCAATTACCAGATGCAGAGTTTAAAATAATGATTGTTAGGATGCTCAAAGATATTAGAACAACAATAGATGGTCATTATGAACACCTAAATAAAGAGATAGCAAATATAAAAAAGGACATTGAAATAGTAAAAAAGAATCAGTCAGAAATAACAAATACATATCAGAAATGAAGACCACAATGGAAGGAATTAAAAGCAAGATGGATGAAGCTGAGAATTGAATCAGCAAGTTAGAGAACAAAATAAATAAAGGCACAGAAGCAGAGCAGAAAAAAGAAAAGAGACTCAAAAAGTCTGAGGAAACTCTGAGAGAGCTCTGTGACAACATGAAGAGAAATAACATTTGCATCATAGGGGTTACTGAAGAAAAAGAGAAAGAACAAGGGATAGAGACTTTGTTCAAACATATCATAGCTGAAAACCTCCCTCAATTAAGGCAAGAAAACATCTCACAAGTTCAAGAAGCACACAGAACTCCATTAATGAAAAACCCAAAGAAATCTACACCAAGACACATCATAATTAAAATACCATAGCTAAGTGATAAAGAGAAAATATTAAAAGCTGCTAGAGAAAAAAAGACTATCACCTACAAAGGAGCCCCCATAAGGATGACTTCCAACTTCTCAACAGAAACACTTGAGGCCAGAAGGGAATGGCAAGAAATATTCAAAGTAATGCAGAACAAGAGCCTACAACCAAGACTACTTTATCCAGCAAGGCTATCATTTAAAATTGAAGGAGAAATAAAAAGCTTTCCAGACAAAAAAAAAATTCAAGGAATTCACTACAGCCAAACCAAGGCTACAAGAAATACTAAGGGACCTGTTGTAAACAGATCAAAGGAGAAAAATAATATAGCAAAGAGGAATACAGTTTTGAAGAATAAAATGGCAATAAACAATTACATATCAATAATAACCTTAAATATAAATGGATTAAATGGTCTGATCAAAAAGCATAGGGTAGCTGCATGGATAAGAAAACAGGACCCATACATATGCTGTCTACAAGAGACACACCTTAAAACAAAAGATGCACATAGACAGAAAGTAAAAGGATGGAAAAAAAATATTTCACTCAAATGGAAACGAAAAAAAAAAGCTGGGGTAGCAATACTTATATCAGACAAAATGGACTTTAAAACAAAGACTATAGTAAGAGATAAAGAAGGTAACTACATAATGATAAAGGGAGCAATCCAACAGGAAGATAAAACCATTATAAATATCTACACACCTAATATGGGAGCACCTAAATAAATAAAGCAAACTTTGATGGATTTAAAGGGCAAGATCAACAGCAATACTGTAATAGTAGGGGATTTCAATACCCCACTAACATCACTAGATAGTCCTCAGGAAAGAAAATTAACAAAGAAACAGCAGACTTAAAGTACACACTAGATCAACTCGATTTAATAGATATCTTTAGAACCTTTCACTCTAAAGCAGCAGAATATACATTCTTTTCAAGTGCTCATGGTACATTCTCTAGGATAGACCACATGTTAGGGTACAAAAGTTGTCTCAACAAATTTAAGAAGATTGAAATCATATTGAGCACTTTCTCTGATCACAATCGGCATGAAATTAGAAATCAACCACAACAGAAAAGCTCAAAAACTCTCAAACACATAGAAACTAAATAGCAGGTTCTTAAATAATGAATGGATTAAGAATGAGATTAAAGAAGAAATAAAAAAATTCCTAGAAACAAATGACAATGAGCATACAACAACTCAAAATCTATGGGACTTGGCCCTGGCTGGTTGGCTCATTGGTAGAGCATCAGCTTGGCGTGCGGGGGACCTGGGTTTGATTCCCAGCCAGGGCACATAGGAGAAGCGCCCATTTGCTTCTCCACCCCCCCTCCTTCCTCTCTGTTTCTCTCTTCCCCTCCCACAGCCAAGGCTCCATTGGAGCAAAGATGGCCCGGGCGCTGGGGATGGCTCCTTGGCTTCTGCCCCAGGTGCTAGAGTGGCTCTGGTCATGGCAGAGTGACGCCCCAGAGGGGCAGAGCATCGCCCCCTGGTAGGCGTGCCAGGTGGATCCCGGTCGGGCGCATGTGGGAGTCTGTCTGACTGTCTCTCCCCATTTCCAGCTTCAGAAAAATACAAAAAAAAAATCTATGGGACACAGCAAAAGCAGTACTGAGAGGGAAGTTCATAGACGTAAAGGCACACTTTAAGAAACTAGAAAAAGCTCAGATAAAGAACTTAACCCTGCATCTAAAAGAATTAGAAAAAGAACAGCAACTAAAGCCTAAATGTAGTATAAGAAAGAAAATAATAAAGATAAGAGCAGAAATAAATGACATAGAGGCTAAAGAAACAATACAGAGGATAAATGAAACCAGAGCTGGTTCTTTGAAAAGGTAAACAAGATTGATGAACCTTTAACTAGAGTCACCAAGAAAAAAAAAGAGAGGACTCAAATAAATAAAATTAGAAATGAGAGTGGAGAAATAACAACTGACACAACAGAAATACAAAATATTGTAAGAAAATACTATGAAGAACTGTATGCAAAAAGCTAGACAACTTAGATGAAATGGACAAATTCCTTAAAACATACAATCTTCCAAAAATCAATCTGGAAGAATCAGAAAACCTAAACAGACTGATTACACCAAATGAGATCACAACAGTTATCAAAAAACTCCCAATAAAGAAAAGTCTGGGGCCTGATGGCTTCACAACTGAATTCTACCAAATATTCAAAGAAGAACTAACTCCTATCTTCCTTAAGCTATTTCAAAAAATTCAAGAGGAAGGAAGACTTCCAAGCTCCTTTTATTAGGCGAGCATAATTCTGATTCCAAAACCAGGCAAAGACAACACAAAGAAAGAAATTTATAGGCCAATATTCCTGATGAATATAGATGCTAAAATCCTCAACAAAATATTAGCAAACCGGATCCAACAATATACGGAAAAAATCATACACCATGATCAAGTGGGATTTATTTTAGGGAGGCAAGCCTAGTACAATATTCGCAAATCAAACAATGTGATTCATTATATAAACAAAAGGAAGGAGAAAAACCACATGATAATTTCAATAGATGCAGAAAAAGCATTTGATAGAATCCAGCACCCTTTCATGATCAAAACTCTCAGCAAAGTGGAAATACAGGGAACATACCTCAACATGATAAAAGCCATCTATGACAAACCCACAGCCAACATCATACTCAGTGGGCAAAAAATTAAAAGCAACCTCATTAAGATCAGGAACAAGGCAGAGGTGCCCCTTTTACCACTCTTATTCAACATAGTCCTGGAAGTCCTACCCACAGCAATGAGACAAGAAGAAGAAATAAAAGGCATTCAAGTTGGAAAAGAAGAAGTAAAAGTATCATTATTTGCAGATGATATGATATTGTATAAAGGAAACCCTAAAGTCTCATTCAAAAAACTATTGGACCTGATAAATGAATTCAGCAAAGTGGCAGGATATAAAATTAATACTCAGAAATCAGAGGCATTTTTATATGCCAACAATGAACAGTCAGAAAGAGAAATTAAGGAAACAATCCCTTCCACTATTACAACCAAAAAAAATAAAGTACCTAGGAGTAAATTTAACCAAGGAGACTAAAGACTTGTACTGAATGCGTCACCAGGAAAGCAGACACCTGTCTCCCTGCAGCTTTGTGCTCACAGCAGCTGTCTCTTACTGGGGTTCCCGGGAGTCCCCTTATCCACACAGCCCCAGCTCAAGAGAATGGTTGAGCTCAGTATCAGCGGAGCTCTGAGAGAAAAATCAGTGTAGTCCTCTAGATTCTGGATCAGGAGTAAACGACACAACGCTAAGAAATAAAAAGAAAAAATAAATTCTGAAATGCTACTGGGCACTGGTGAGACCAAACACCTGACCCTGGAATAGTCAACTACGTATGTGGCAAGGCATCCCCATTACTGCCTGTGTCCCAAGGAACCTGACCTCAGAGCAGGAGAATCTGAGACCTTATCCCTTCTACTCAACAGAGACGTCTAATAGCTCTGAACTGAGTAAAAGGAGAGGCAGCAATTCAGTCAGGCCTTCCTTTCCCCAAGTTCCTCCATCCAGGTTCTGCTAGGGAATCACAGGCACTTCATCTGATACTGAGGGAACTAAAGGCTCCAGGCCAGAGGGAAGGGGGGCTGCAAACAGGGACAGCCCTGCATTGTCCATTGGTGATATTCTCACTATGGGCACTAGAGGGGGCTGTGGGCCAGTTCCTGGGAAAGCAGGCTCAGCTGTGCAATGGTCCTAATGTCAGGGGGCCCCACTAACACGTGGTACAGCTAAGTAGCTGTGACCAGGCCACATTGTTGTGTAGCTCTGAAGTGGGTATTATTTACATGATAGCCCCTCCCCAACTGTGGTCGGAGTTATAAGGAGAGCTGTGCTGTGAACCCTGTGGGGTTCCTTAGAGAACAGGACTGAGACGTCTGCACCATGGCCTGGGCTCCCCTCCTGCTCACTCTTCTGGCTCACTGCACAGGTCTGGGGGACTCTCTGGGCTGGGGATGTGGAGGAAGTGAGAGAGGCCATACTGTGCTTTAATGACCCCTATCCCTGTTCCTGACCTTTGGTCTTTTACTTGTTTTTAGCGACCACTTCCCAGGCAGTGGTGACTCAGGAAGCTTCACTGTCCACAAATCTTGGGGGGACAGTCACACTCACCTGCAGCTCCAGTGCTGGGACTCTCACAACTTGGAACTATGCCCACTGGGTCCAACAGAAGCCCTACCAGGTGCCTCAGGGTCTAGTGGGTAATACCAACAACCGGTTACCAGAGATTCCAGCCCGATTCTCAGGCTCCCTGCTTGGGAACAAGGCCACCCTCACCATCACAGGCGCCCAGCCCGAGGACGAGGCTGAGTACTACTGTGCTCTGTGGTTCAGCAACCATTTCCACAGTGACAGATGCAGGTGGGGAAGTGAGACAAAAACCCAGACTCAGTGAACCCTCTTCCCATGAATATCTCTCTCTGTGTATAAAGCTAAATAGAGGCCCAGGAAATGTGTCTGCCATGTAAGAGGGATGAAATCTTCAGGGTCCAGAGCAGAATGCTGTTAACAACCACTGAGACAGCCCCCAAAATACATACCTCCTGGAGTTCGTGCCCTGAGTTGATCCCTCTCTTGAGTGTGGGACATCTGAGTATTAACTTGTCACAGTGGAGCAACTATGTTGAACACATGTATTAAACGAGTAATAGAAATAGACTAGCCTATGAGTGACCATCATTCAGAGCTGGTGGAATGCAAAATGGTGTCAGCTCCTTTGGAAGACAGCCTGGAAGATTTCTTTAAAAGCTCAGCACACTAATACATGAGATGCAGCAATCATACCAGGTATTTATTCAAATGAGTTTGAAAGGTGTGTCCACTCCAGAACTGGTAACTTTTTTCAGAATTTTTTTTTAAATCAAAGAAAATGTTCTCTAATATCCAAATGGAAAAAAAACTGTGGTAAATCGTACAATGAGATATGATCAGAGATAAAGATAAATATGCTGTCAGGCCACATAGGCATGGGGGACCTTAAAATAAGGTTACTAAGGGATAGAAGCCAACCTTTAAGAAGAAGAACAGAATGAGTATAAAACTGTGATGATTGATGGTTCTCAGCCCTCGGGGATTCCAGATTGGTTCTCTGGCTCCAGGTCTGGCAACACGGCCTCCCTGTCCATCACTAGCCTCCAACCTGAGGACGAGGCTGACTATTACTGTTCAGCATGGGACTACAACATCCACAATGACACAGTGCTCCCAATTCATGGGGAACTGAGACAAAACTCTGCCCCTTTCCCCGTGACACCCCCATGAGTGCCTGCGACAAACAAAGAAGGTCGTTGTGGCTGACTGTAGCGTGTCCAGCTCTGAGGGTCTTACTTTCTGAGCGCAGGCCCTCTTTAAATAGTCAGTGACAGGCAATCTGCTTATGTTGTTTTACAATTTTATTTATATAATTTGCCTGCCCTAATTTCACTGATTTAAAACACATACCAAAGCAACATTTAACATATTTACTAGGGGTATAAGCATCCATATTCCAGGTTGAGAGCACTTTCATATCCTGCAGGGAGAGTCAGCACTCATCACACCTGTCAGTCCAGGGTGACTGCGGACCCACCCTCCGTATTTATAGATTCCTATCAGGTACATTTCATAGAGATGGAATCAGAAAATAGGTGGTAGTTTGCAGCTATCTTGTTTGTGTTTATTCTTTTGAATAACGTACTTTAGGTCACATCCATACTGTGACAGCGATTATTTGTTCTTTATTTATTTATTTATTTTTGCCAAAAAATACTCTACTGTTTGAATACTATGCATGGTGTCAGGGGAATATTGAAACTATCTGCTGGAACACTTTTAAAGTATATGATTTTCTAACACTATGCTGTAGACTGAAACACATATTAAATAATACTGCATGTAAACAGTACTTTAAAAAAATAAAAATAAAAAATTTAAAAGCCTAAACCCTGATTCTTTACTTCAAGAGGTGTCACAGCAGCAGGTAAAAACTTACCCACTCAAACCACAGTCATGGGCTATATTTTCAGTTTAATATTCTTTAAAGCAAAATATTTTGAAGATATTCATCAGTTCCACTCTTATTTATTTATTTACCTAAAATATAAAACTATTAATAATTTTACCTGCTATTTATTTTTTCTTTTGTTATGTTTCTTTATTTGTTTGTTAAAAGAGAAAAAAGACCACTATTCTTCTGCACAGTGCCCACCTCCATCCACCATTATCCTTGAGGACGTCACCGGGGGCTCTGTAGATCTTCTCACAGCTGCAAAGCCTGAAACCAACTTAAATGGTTCTAACTGAATGAACCTTGCACCCATGCACAT
Source organism: Saccopteryx bilineata (assembly GCF_036850765.1). Taxonomy (NCBI): domain Eukaryota; kingdom Metazoa; phylum Chordata; class Mammalia; order Chiroptera; family Emballonuridae; genus Saccopteryx; species Saccopteryx bilineata. The sequence goes on from NC_089491.1 coordinate 252,715,218, forward strand.
GGCCTGAGTTAGAGGTGACAGTGGGTGCTTCCTCTTAAGAGACAGTCTCAGAGCTCACAGCACCACAGCCTCCTCCTGAGAGGGGAGCTACAAACTGGACCAAGGACCCAGAATTGGGTGGTGTTGTGGGTTCATATTTGCATAATGCCCAAGTGAAGGCACTCTTTCCCAAAGGACTGAGGAGGAGATAAAGGGACATCCCTGAGACCTGCATCATCATGAGGCCAGGGGAACTAGGAGAGTCTCCACCATGACCTGGACTCCTCTCCTCCTTCCGCTCCTCACTCTCTGCCCAGGTCCATGGACATTTCAGAGACCAGCCTTTGGAGGAACCCCGCTGCCTTCACTCTTCATTCCTGATTCTGTCTGTTTCTATTTCCAGGTGCAGTTCTCAGGCTGTGGTGACTCAGGAGCCCTCTAAAACCATGTCTCCAGGAGGGAAGGGAAAAAAAACCCCAAAACTATTCTTCACATTTGATCTTCACCAAAAAGCCAAAAAGTAATAAAAGTAGCCTCTATGTCACTGCTGCAGGGACATGACACACGCAAATGGCAAAATTAGCCTTGTGCAGTTCAAGAAGCCAACTCTAGGTAAATCTTGGACTTCAGTTAAAAAACAATGTATCAGTAATACTTCGTCAATACTGGTTTCTATGACCTCATCAATAGGGCTACACCAATGCAAGATGTTGAGATGGGGGAGCTGAGGGCAGAGTGGGGAAAGGCACGAGGACTCTGTGTCCTTTCTGCTTAGCTTATTTACAAACCTAAGACTGTTCTAAAAAGAAAGGCTATTGATTAAAAAAATAAAAGTAAATGATGAGAAAAGTATTATTCCCAACACAATATAAGGATATTTTCATGACCCCATGATGAAAATTGTGTCTTATAAAAAAGGTGAAAATCATATACACACAAGACATTAGATACTAAACATTCAAGGAGGAACACAATGTAAAATTGCTGAGATAATGAACAGACTAGAAAACAATTATTTCCATTAAAAACTTGGATAACATCTAAGATTTTAAAGTAACATTTACAAATTCATAACAATAGGAAAGCAAATCCAATAAATAGCCTACTCATATACAGTGCAACATAAAGACATTACATTATATTAAACCTTGTTACTATTATTTTTTAAGTGAGAAGAAGAGAGATAGTGAGATAGACTCATGCATGTGAATGAACTGGGATTCACCCAGCAACAACTGTCTGGGGCTGATGCTAAATCAGCTGAGCTATTTTTAGCACCTCAGTCTGACACTCAGACCAAGGAGCTTTCCACACCAACTCTGGAATCAATGGAGCCACTGGGTGCAGGAAGGGAAGAAGGAGAGAAAGGGCAGAGGGAGAGTGAAAGAATTAGATGGCTGCTTCTCCAGTGTGCCCTGACTGGAGGCACATACCCTGGGCCAGCATTCTATCCACTGAGCCAATCAGCCAGGCTAAACCTTAAAAACTGCAACACGAAATCAAATAAACAGAAATGGAAATTAAATGAGGTATGTCTTATTGAACCAAACTGGGATAGATGCAATGAATGAGCAAAGAATAACAACTGGAAAGCATAGGGTTTCAGACTATTAGAGTTTTCCAGAGAAAAGGATGACACAGAAATTATATACCTAAAGGTTAAGCTAAATTGTGAACCCCAAGAACTAAGATAACTACTGAGAGGAGTTCTTTGTATCTAAGTGAGCTCACATTTAAAAACAGAGCCAAGCAGGCTCTGGCCGGTTGGCTCAGCGGTAGAGCGTCGGCCTGGCGTGCGGGGGACCCGGGTTCGATTTCCGGCCAGGGCACATAGGAGAAGCGCCCATTTGCTTCTCCACCACCCCTCCTCTGTCTCTTTCTTCCCCTCCCGCAGCCAAGGCTCCATTGGAGCAAAGATGGCCCGGGCGCTGGGGATGGCTCTGTGGCCTCTGCCCCAGGCGCTAGAGTGGCTCTGGTCGCGGCAGAGCGACGCCCCGGAGGGGCAGAGCATCACCCCCTGGTGGGCAGAGCGTCGCCCCTGTTGGGCGTGCCGGGTGGATCCCGGTCGGGCGCATGCGGGAGTCTGTCTGACTGTCTCTCCCTGTTTCCAGCTTCAGAAAAAAAAAAAAAAAAAAAGAGCCAAGCAAACAGAATATAATGCCCAGATATAAACTCACGCCCATGTGGTCAGTTAATATCTGACAATGGAGCTATTAGAGATAAAATTAAGCAAGACTCATGGTGACAAAATACCTTTGCAAGGCAACTTTAATAACTTCTGCAGAAGGGCATGCTGCTGCTATTGAAAGTCAGCCAGCAAGCAGGTGAGCAGAGGGCAAGTTCTGATTTTATCCCTAATGCTGGAAACACTTGTCCCTCCACATGAAGACCCTCCAGTTCATCCCACTGGCTGGTTCTCTATTTTGCTCTGTGGGCCTTTGGTTGGGAAATATGGAATAAATATTAGTTGTTTTGGATTAAGACCTTATAAAGACAGTTCCCGTTCTATCCTTAGAGTTCTTAACAAATGAACTTGATCAGGGCTAATGAAGATTGGAGAGTGGGAAATGAGAGTTTGTAAGTCTATAATGGAGGAAGAACCTCTAAAATAAAACTGGTAGAGTTTTTTTCATAACAATATTTTTGTTATATCGATCCCTGTACTGAAAAAAAATTACAAAACTATATAAAAATATCTTAACTCTCTCAAGAGTCAGAAGAAAGGAAGTATTGTCAGTATCACCTTCAAGGGTAAATGAGAACCTGCAGAAGCATCAGGAACACAAGGCATTTTTTCCCTGACAGCACCGTGTTCTCATGGCAAAGGGGACATAAAAAGCCAAGACATGTCCACTTGGGACTAGGGACCTGACAGGAAACCCTCACAATGACAAAAGCAAACAGCAAAAACAACAATCAGGTATCACCTGTAAGAATCACCCAAGTAGACCTATTATCTGGTGTGAACTAACGGGGCTCTCTACAAGCATCAAAAAAGAGACTCAAAATGATCATGTACCAGTATTTACCTAACTCAGGGGCCAGAGAGAAGTAAACTCAACTGTCATGTAATCCTTGAATTACTGGTAAGATAGCATTTAATGAGCTGTTTGGAGGTCATTAGTGACCGGGAAAAAATAATGGCACGACCTCAATGACCTGCTCATTTTACTGCCCTGGGTACCGACATCAGAAAAATCCAGCTATAAAAATAAGAAAGCTTTTCCAGGAGAGCTCCGTGCTGTGAAATAGGCTGGAGGACATGAGTTCTGATACCAGCAGGGGGCGCTGGTGGACTGCACCTGAGAGCTTCTGGGCCACAAAAGGGAGCAAAATGCTCTACTGACTCTTGCACACTTGGGCAGGCAGTGTCCTCAATGAAGTGTGACTTTCCTACATCCAGTCCCCAATAACGACACGAGCACTGAGCTCTGACACACACACACTTGTCTCATACCTTATTCTTCTCCCGTCATGGAGTCATTGCCCAGGCCTGTTTTACAGTCAAAGATAAATGCAAACTCACACAATAAAAATACATTTGCTTGAGGAAAATTGACCTACAGTGCTTCTGGGAATAAGACAGGAAACATCTGGGAAGGGATTGTCTCAAGGCTTCAGCAAGCAGAGCTCTGGGTTCTCTGTTATGGCCCAGGTTCCTCCCCTCGGACCTCCTCACTCCCTGCACAGGAGTTTCCTTTAGTAGAAAGTAAAAACTTATGAGGTGGGGGAGCATTTACATTGCCTTTTGCTCTTACCATCGGGGCACAACTGGTCTGTCAAACCATTTGTTCTAATACCTTCTAACCCTGCTCCCTGGGTCCTGGATCTGATGGTGCTGTCTCTTCCATATATCAATATATATCAATATATATCTATATCTATCTATATATCTCTCTCTCTCTCTCTCTATATATATATATATATATATATAGAGAGAGAGAGAGAGAGAGAGAGGTCATGCAGCTAAAACTAATGTTCTTATTATAGCAAATTAAAGGCGCCGAACCCTAGGGAAACAATACCATATTAGACAATTACCTACAAAATTACATTAATGATCGTAGTTGATAGTTGCAAAACTACCTCCTCATACAAGGAAGAAGAATCCATGTCATTTCAAGAAAAATTGCCTTTAACCCCTCAGGAAGAATTGAGCCTACATAGGATATGTGCACCCTCCCTGGGTGATGGTGGCCCAGGAATCTGGGTGGGGGGAGCAGATGTAGGAGGCGTGGTCAGCCTGCAGCCACTGTTCTCTCAGAGATGAAAACCGCTCAGCAGTCAGTCAGTGTCCCGCAGGACCCACAGGGGGCGCTGCTCTATCTCTTTCCTTTACTACTAAGGGCTGTGTCTCCCAAACCCAGACTTTCAATACCTCCTAATTCCATGGAATTAGGTTGGTTTCTCATTCCCACCCAGATAAACCCCACAGAAAAAGTTGCTATGACCCCCAGAGCCAGGAGATGCCTGCGGCAGTCTGTAAGGGTGGCCGACCTCAGGGATCCCTGTTGCTACCATGACTCCCAATGTGTTCATGATGGAATATGTCCTAAGCGCATCATTCATCTGCATCATGTTAGCTGTTATTTTTACCTATCTGTTATTTCTCATTTATTTCAGCATTTTATAGTGATTTATGGAAACTAATAGTGGGCATTTTCAGCTTTCTAATTCTTTTTTTTTTCTTGAGTGTTAATATGCTTCATCTCAAAATTTGATAGATATTAAACTTTCTCTTTCTGTACAATCTTAGCTCTATGTTTGTATATTAGGGAAAAAAGCTTACTATGAACTTTACTAGGGTATGAACTGTGGCTTTTAAACACATATGAAGAGAAAGAGAATGAAACATGACAGTTTTTATAGGCTACTGATTCCAAAATAAATTCTGTAATTCATAGTTTCATTCCACACTCTGATGAGCACCCATTGTGTTTGTTATATCCCCAGTTATTGGAGGCATTCCATCTCCCTGCTCACCCCCTTATATCCCAGATCTCTTGTTCACTCTTTCCATTCCTTCTGCTCCACGGTAGAGTGTAAAGGGAATGAGAGTGTTAAAATGTTATATGAGGTCCTGGCCAGTAAGTTCAATGGATAGAGCACTGCCCTGCATAATAGCCATCCTGGGTTCAATTCCTGGTCAGGGCACACAAGAGAAATGACCATCTGCTTCTTCTGCCCTCCCTTCCTTCCTTTTCTTTCTTTTCCCCTCCTGAACCAGTGGCTTTTTTGGTCTGTGTGACAGCCTCAGGCACTAAAAATAGCTTGGTTGATTCCAGCATCAACCTCAGACAGGAGTTGCTGGGTGGATCCCAGTCAGTGTGCATGCAGGAGTCTATCTTACTATCTCCCCTCTTCTCATTTAAAAGAAAAATAAAAGAAAAAAGTTTCTATGATATCACACCAATTTGTTCCTATAGTGTTGTTTCACTTCTGTTAATAAGATATATGTTCCCATTTTGTTATATCAGATGTTAACACACATTTCATAATTTCATAGTAATACTGTAACATTTTCTCCTCAAAGCCACCTTTCATTTGAAGCTACTCCATACAGTTAATATCTTCTTAGAACAAAGCAGAGTTTCCATCCCTCCTGATAGTGCTGCTCTGCGTCAGCAGCCCCAGCCCTGGTCCCCCAACTACTGCCACTGGGACAGGGCTGAGGACTGCATCAAGGAGAAACCCCTGTCCCTTCATAGCCTGCACATGAAATCTGTGAATTCCCAGAGAACTCACTGCTGGTGGGTGGACTGACTGCTCAGCTCCTCCGTAGAAGACAACAGGGATTTCCCTAAGGAGAGAAGAAATGTTCCCAGGGATGGGGTTGGATTGGGATGAACTAGATTTCTCAGTCCAGGAGGCAAACACAAGCATCTCATTATGCAGTCCACAGCCATTCCAGAAAAGAAATTTAGAATTCAGGTCACTAGGAATGTGGGCCTACTAATTTGGTGACAGATGTCAAATCACCTTATTCGGTGTCTCAGTCACCGTGCAGTCACTGTCTATGTGAGGTTCCAGCATCTGCTTCTTTCAAGATCTTGCTCAGGGGACATAGGGGTGACACTGGGGCAGAGAGAGATAAAAAGCTGATTTGCATGAAACACCTTTTCTTTCTCATGATCTGGAGGCATATAAAGTCCCCAAGGAACACACACTGCAACCAAATAGCCTGAAGAGGCATCCGGAGAGTCCCCACAATGGTTGGGACGGTGCTTCTGCTCGGGCTCCTCGCTTACAGCTCAGGTCAGGGGAAGGGACTCTGCATTTTTGGGGGTCACATAAAATCAGGTTCTCAGGGTGAACTTGACTCCCATAATACGTGTGTCTCCTTGTGGATTTTAGGTGTGGATGCTCAGACTGCAGTGACTCAGGAACCATCACTGTCAGTATCTCCAGGAGGGACAATCACACAACCCTGTGGCCTCAGCTCTGGGTCCATCTCTACTGGTAACTACCCCAACTGGTTCCAGCAGACCCCAGGCCAGGCTCCCTCCCACCTCATCTTCAGCACAAACAGCTGGCCCTCAGGGGTTCCTGCCCGATTCTCCGGCTCCCTGCTTGGAAACAAGGCCGCCCTCACCATCACAGGGGCCCAGCCCGAGGACGAGACTGAGTACTACTGTGCTCTGTGGCTTGGCATCCATTAACACAGTGACAGATGCAGGTGCAGAAGTGAGACATAAACCTCCAGGCTCATCCACAGCTCTGCCCCTTTCTGGGTATGCAAAGCTGAACACAAGGCCTAGAGTTGTGTCTGGTGTGTGAGAGAAATGTGAATCTTTGGGGGTCACAGGGAAGACTGTGTAAACAACCACTGAGACTCCCCACCTCCTGGTGCTCACGCCATTCTGTGAGCCCTCCCTGGACTGTGGGCTGGGCAGCGTGGGGGGTGAGTCTGAGATTTCAGGCTGGGACAAAGAAAAGCCGTGACCACACCATGGCAGTAGCCCGGCAAGAGCTTCTTCGGGCTGCACCTGGACAGGTTGTTACAGAGAATAGCCCTCAGTTCAAGAGCCCCAGGGACAGTCTCCCAGGTGAGGAGAGCAAAGGGACTCCCTGGGAAGGGGGAGATGAAGAGGGACAAACATGTCCTGGAGGTGTCACTCAGCAGCAAAGTGGGGACTCTCTGGGGCAGAGAGCTCCAAGGGCAGCAGCAGTCTGAGGTCTGTTATGCCCCAGGGCTTGTTGTCAGTGGTAAGTGGGTGTTAAGTGCAGTTTTATAGGGTATGCAATGCAAAGCAGTGGGGCTCTGCATGGCTTAGAATAATTTCGACTGGGTCCATTGAGCCAGTTGGGTGTCTAAAAAAACTAAATATAAATCTAATAATCCCAGCCTCCTATAAAGAAGTAACAACATAGGAACCAACATGCAGAGATCATTGAATATATGCATATTCTCATTCTGACTCTGTCATTGTAAGAGATAGACACAGCAGAAGTGATGCAATGTCACTTGTGTTATTAGGTCATAAAAAGACTAGCCTGTCTTTGTTGGTCTTTCTTGGTTTGTCATTCTAGAGGACATGTTGAAACTGGCGGCAGACATAGGTCAGGAGTTCGAGGTCTACATGGTTGCTAGGTCCACATGGCTATATATACGGCAATGCTTACAAGGCTGGGAAAGGTGACCATGGGTTGGACTTGGATTCCAGGGGTTCATAGGGTGACAGTGAAAGGGGAATGATAATCTTCCAGGTACCAAGTAAAGAAGCCATGGGGAACAAGTGGACGGCAGAGCAAATTCTGAGCACTGCCGGGGTCCAGCCCCGGGGGGGATCCAGGGGTCCCACAGGAGGAGACGGCATTGGCGAAATTCGAGTGAGAGAGCCGAATTCTTTTCTTTCTCTTTATTCTCTAGTTAGCATTTACTGCCAGGCATCTCTGCCAAATGCTAGTACAGCTCCTTTTTTATACACTCACACCAAGTTACAATTACATGGTATTAATCATTGCTTCTGTTTCACTATGTTTACATGTTTCCAGATAACAGTTAATTTATATTTATAAACTACAAATCAGGTGGCAAATCATTCAAAGTACAACTACAAAATAACTTGAATAGTGATAACAACATTGGTAAAAGCTTTTAAAGGATTAGTACTAACTAATAACTCAACTTTACTGTTGTTGTGAGTCAAGGGGCAGAGAGAGATTAACAAAATCATTAAGGATTAGCAAAGGATCACCGCTTGCTCAGGCAAATGGCCTTGAGTTCATGCAGTGTCCTAATTTTTCTCACAAGACTTCAAAAGGCTTGCTTATTAAGAAATTGTCATAACATCAAGAGTAACTTTTACTTAAAGATATATGGAGTGCACTTGCAAGATAGCTTAGTAGCAACATAATTTCAGAAGACATTAATTGCTATTGCTTCTATGGATTCCCCCATATTTCTCTTTATTATCTGAACGAAAAACCTTGCAAAGTATATAAATCTCATGAAAATGTCTTACTGAGAAAGCCCAGCAACTGCCTTTAGTCATAAAACAAGTCTCTTAGCAAAACATTCTTTTCTTGCCGACTGCGCTCCCATCAAAGGCCAAGCAACAGGCCACTTCACTTCACTTTACCTAAGATTCTAATGTCTAGTTAAACTTTATTCATTTACTATATTCATACACTAGTTAAGTTCTAACTTTATTCTTTCTAACATGATTAATAAGAAGAAATTCTCCTACAAACTTAACCCTTTATGAGGGATATTATGGCCAGCCTCTTATATTTATGAGCCCAGTTCAAGGGGCTTACAGGCTTTTCTGTGGAACTTACACCTTCTGTCTTATTTCCAAAGAAATTACTACAAATCTACAGGGAAAGCACGGTACTATTATCCCTGTGCCACAAATAATAGCATACACCCAGAAAAAGGAGGGATATAAGGCCAGATTAATTCAAAAAGTCAAAGGGGGAAGTATTGTTGTGCCTTTCCTTTGCGGTGACTTTGTCAACCCGCAGCCATTGGTCTTCACTGCGGTGACTCTGTCAACCAGCAGCCGTTGGTCTTCTATGCTGTGACTTTGTAAATCAGCAGTTTTTGATCTTCTTCTGCTGTGACCTTGTCAGCCAGCAGTTGTGGGTCTTCTCCTGCTGTGACCTTGTCAGCCAGCAGTTGTGGGTCTTCTCCTGCTGTGACCTTGTCAGCCAGCAGTTGTTAATTGGCTCCCAACAGAGCCCAGGACACACATGTCAAGAAAAAAATGACCTGCAAAGTACAGTAAGTTGTATGAACATCTGCTAACATTTCACTTAAATAACTAACTGGAAGATAGCCGTTTGTCCACAAAATGTCAAATGCAGAGCTCAACGTTCACCCCATGATCAAGAAATACTAACATTCAATGTCTTAACTAAAAATCTCAGAAAGAATCTTGTTGCAAATCTCTAGGAAAAAGATGCTTGAATTTGTGAGCTCTGTAGACAGATTAGAAGCTTCTGACCTGCAAGAAATGGATAATGAAAGCCTGTAAATCAGTGGTTCTCAACCTGTAGGTCGCGACCCCAGTGGGGTCACCTAAAGTCATCGGAAAATACATAATGCATATCAGGTATTTACATTCCGAATCATAACTGTAGCAAAATTACAGTTATGAAGTAGCCACCAAAATTATTTTTTGGTTTGGTGTCACCGCAACATGAGGAATTGTATTGTGGGGTCACGGAATTAGAAAGGTTGAGAACCACTGCTGTAAATGATTGTCAAGATGTGTGGCCCACTTACCCTTTTTTGTTCTACGTACTGTGTGACATGCTGTGAGTACAGCAAGTGCACACATTACATACACGATGCTTCTATCATGAGATCAATTAGAACAACAACTCACTTTGTTAGAAAATGGGAGACAAAAACCCAGTTCATGTGAGAGTAGTAGGAAACACTCATTTCATGCATAATATGTGTAAAAACAATTTCTGGATAAGTTGTGCCATATCCCAATAAAGTGTACAATGTTTTCAATATTGTCTATTGGGTGCAAACCCTTTAAGCTGTCATTTATGTACATTTTCTACCCTCCATAAACCAAGAATCCCTGTGGGAGAGAGAAGCCACAGAAAGCACATACAGCACTATGGGATCACAGTGTCCACAAGCCAAACCGTAGCTGTGCGACTAGAGACAGTGACCTGCTGAGCTGCAGAAAAGAGCCCAGCTCCCAGGGCTTTGGGTCTGGGGGAGATGCAGGGAGAGCTGTGCATCTGCACTGAGGTCCCTACACAGCCACTCAGTAAGGACAATTCATTCAGAGGAGCCTGGGCTTGATGACAAGGCTCTGTGCTCACTGATGGGGACTCAGCAGCTGTGGCCTCTATGCATGTAAGCGTCCCCTGAGTGAGGATTTTGTATGGTTTCATCAGGTGTTTCTTCCCAGGGCTCTCCCAAGGGTAGCAGATAACCGCTGTCCTCCTCAGTCTGGGGTGTGAGCTGAGCTCAGCCCCAGGGCTCAGGAAGGGGCTTGCAGTCACTGAGGGACACACATTTGCATGGACAGCCCCTCCTCTGGCAGAGGGGGGAGAAGAAAAGGAGGCCTGGGGCAGCCCAGCCCCACTGTGGGCTCAGGGCTGTGAGCACCATGGCCTGGACCCCTCTCCTCCTCGTGCTCCTCTCTCACTGTGCAGGAGGGGACAGCTCTCGAGGTCCCAGGAAAGCCACTTAGTTTGCATCTTTCTCTACTGGCCTAGAGCCTTGAGAAACTTTACCCCTAGTCCCTGCCCCATTACCTATGTGCTATGTGTGTTTGCAGGTTCCCTGTCCCAGCCTGTGCTGAATCTACTGCCCTCCCTCTCTGCATTCCTTGGAACATCAGTGCGACTCACTTGTACCCTGAGAAGTGAATTTAATATCAGCAGCTACTATATAGACCTGTACCAGCAGAAGTCAGGGAGCCAGAGCACACCCTTGCATCTCCTTTGCTACTACACAGACTCAGATAAGAACCAGGTTATCGGAGTCTCCAGCTGCTTCTCTGGCTCTAAAGATGCCTCAGCCAATGCGGGGCTCCTGCTCATCTCTGGGCTCCAGCCTGAGGACGAGGCTGCTGTTACTGTGTAAACATCACGGCAGCCCTTATACATACTTCAGAATCAGAGGGCACTAAGACTAACACCTCCCTGTGCTCCTCCTGCCAGGGAAATTAACCCCTGCTCTGTCTGGAACCAAGTCTAATTCAGGGGTGACATCTGTTGTCACTTCTGCAGACAGGACCTGAATTTCCACTGAGCAGCAGATCTGACTTATCCCTCATCTGTCATCTAGACTGCCCTGTCACCACTGTATCTCACATGCTCATGTCCTCACAGGCAGAAGTTCCTTCTCAGAGACACAAACCTCCCAGTGGAGCTGTGGGAGGTGTGGACAGTGTCTGGTTCTGGCTGTGCCCAGCTCCGAGTCCAGGGGGGACTCAGAGATGCTTCCTGCTAAATGCTTTAACCTGGGCATTGAAATACAAAAGCAAGATGCAGAAATGAGTCACAATGTACACACTAGTAACTTAAAAATCACTAGTAAAACTTCAAAACTGAGCAGTGGAAGGAGCTGGAGCAAACGTGGGAGAAACAGATGCTGACCCTGGAGCTGGAGGAAGCGCTGGAGAAGGAGACCGACCAGGTTTGCAAGATTCTCCTGGAAATGGAGCAGCTGCTGGAGGAGGATTCACAGGTTTGTGAGTTGCAGATTGCCCTGGACTTTGTGGAGAGCCAGCAGCGGCAGGAGGCCGGGGCTGAGGCTGAGGCTGAAGCTGAAGCTGATGGCGGGTCAACACCCACAACAGAGATCTTCGAGGGATGAATAAAAAACTGAATATTCAGGTAAGGCATAGTAAGTGGCCCTTGTGTCCATAAGAAAGGAGATCAGTTTACCTGCTACTTGGAAGAAATACCCTAGGCTTGTCCACAGCGACGTGAGATGGAGCCGATGGCCCTGGGCACCTTTAGTCTTTAGTGGCAAGCCCCAGTAGGCTGGCAAGGTCAGGTCACAGGTAGCCAGAGCAGGGCTGGAAGAGACTGAACCCTCCCTTGGAGGAGTGAGGGAGCAGCTTACCTTCCAGTGTCCCTTTTTCCCATAGTAAAGGCATGTTCCTGGTGGGGGCGAAGAAGTCTGGCAGGCTTTAGCTCAATGACCTTCCTTTCCACTCTTGAAGCAGGGCCCTGATAGAGTCCTATGAAGTCTCTCGGGGGCGTTGGAGCCTTTATGGGTGTATGCCAAGAGCTGGCATTTTGCCTGATCTCTTTTTTTTTGGCGGGGGGGCTCTGTCTGCCTTCTGTTCCTCTTTTGGTTATTATAGTCCTTAAATGCCATGCTCAGAAGATCTCATTGAGGGGTTTCAGGGTTCCCATCTGCCTATATAAACTTTTTCCATATACCTAGAGCTGATTGGAAAAAGACAAAACAGCATTATCAGCTGGATTAAATAAAAGAGGGTAGAAGTTTGCAGGAAGAGGAAAGAAGTTTGGCATCTCTTGTAGGATTCCAGAGTTTCTCAGTTGCTGAATAAACCTGTACATTAGTATTTAAGAGAAAATTTTTTAAAAGTCCAAAACATGAAGTTTTATTGAAAACAATAAAATACAGAAACAGCAGATTCTCATTATAAAGTACAACTGACATTTCCCAGAACTTTCCTAGTACCGCACCATTCTGATCTCTATTAAAAAACAAAACAAAGTCCCAATGCCAAAATAATTAGCAAACCTGTTGGTAAACATTCTTCTCATGGTTCTAGCTTTTTCTAAATTTTACATTTGCACCTTTTCAAGAATGAGAGTATTTTGTAATTTAACTGATTAACATTTGTGAGAACTGGACTTTCTTCATATTTATTTTTTAAAAAACCCCAAACACCCACACACCCTACTCAAACTAAGAGAAAATATACATTTATTCATTAAAGCACACCTTCTTTAGATAATTTTTTTTCTTTTTCTTTTTTTCACACATTAGCATGAAAGCCAATGTTTGATCCATGCTGAAAACCTATACAAAAAAAAAGACCTGCTATTCCAGGGAAACCCTAAGGCAAAAGCCAAAGCCTTATGCTACAGAAGAAAAACAGAGCAGAGGCATGGGGACTGTGAAGTCGGCTCAGATGAATAAGCACCACAAGGATGAAGACAATTTTTGTACAAACATATGCAAGAAGTTTTAAAAGGTGCATTCAACATCCATTTTCCTGCAGAAATAATTGTCATGGCAGACAGCTTAACTCCTGAAACAAGTTTAGATTTTAACAGAATTTGAATTCTCTCCTATATTTACCAATGGAATCAGAGCCTTGCTTGGGGGGCTCTTCTTTCCCCCTTGTCACCACACAGACTTTTAAGCATTTGTTGAGTACACTTTATAATACCTTTACTTCAAAATTGTAAGAAACACTTGTCTTTATGTTAACTTAACAAAACAGTAAATGCATTTTTTTTTTTTTTTTTGTCTTTTTCTGAAGCTGGGAGAGACAGTCAGACTCCCGCATGCGCCTGACCGGGATCCACCCGGCACGTCCACCAGGGGGCGACGCTCTGCCCACCAAGGGGCGGTACTCTGCCTCTCTAGGGCGTTGCTCTGTTGTGACCAGAGCCACTCCAGTGCCTGGGGCAGAGGCCAAGGAGCCATCCCAGCGCGGGCCATCTTTTCTCCAATGGAGCCTCGCTATGGGAGGGGAAGAGAGAGACAGAGAGGAAGGAGAGGGGGAGGGGTGGAGAAGCAGATGGGCGCTTCTCCTGTGTGCCCTGGCCGGGAATCGAACCCAGGACTTCTGCACGCCAGGCCGACGCTCTACCACTGAGCCAACCGGCCAGGGCCAGTACATGCATTTTCAAGTAACATTTCCATACTTATTAAAACATTTCTATCCCATTAATTAACAGGCAAATTAAAGTGCACAATAAGGCTGGAAAATTCCAGTGTGGCTTTTATTATTTTTCTATATTATTAATGAAAGTCTACACTTTTGTTAGGTAAATTTACTCTGCTTCAAGCTTTGCAGCTTGCAGTAGCAGCCTGAAGTTTGAAGCAGTTTAGCCAAAATTAGCAATTTTTTAGGATTTATATTTTATTCTATTTAAATTTAAGTGAGCACGCTATATTTACTCCAATTAAAATTAGAAATTTGTAGAGATGATATCATCTTATTTTTTAATATTAAAGCCGGCATTTCCAATTCTTGCATGCAAAGACCAAACACAAATGAGGGTCAGACAAGGTAGACAAATCAGAGAGAAACCCGGGATTTTAGAGATTAGAACGTGGCCTGCTTGATTTTTTATGCAGGGCTATTATGATAGGAACAAAAGGATAGAAACTAAACAGAACTCTCTCGAAAAGGTTCGAGAACGGCCGTTTATGAGATTCTGTTTAGCTACATCCTATTCAAGGAGAGTTATAGCTGCTCTAACACATTAGGTTTGACTTTGGGGTCTCTTGGCATGTCACCTCTGCCCAATTTGAGGTAAGTAGACAGCTACAGCAGCACAGTTGTCTCTGATGGGCCTTAGTCACTATGCTGCACCATGCTGTATCTAGGCCTGGGCACCAGGGGGCGCACAAGGACTTCCTGAAACTCTGGAGGGAATCAGAGCTGGGACCTGTTATTTGGCATTGCCTGAGGCTCTCTGCTCAGGACTCACAGCTGTGACCTTGTCACACCCTGGGCAATACAGAGCCCAAACCTACCCATCCTCTAACATCCTCTGGCACAGAAACAGTGAGGGATAAAATATCTGGTGGAGTCTCATTTGCATGAGTGGCCCCTCCCCCTTGCAGAGTATGAAGAGGGGCAGGGAGAGACGTGGGGGAAGCTCTTCTTCAGCTGTGGGGCCACAGAGACAGGACTCAGGGATGAGCCCCACCATGGCCTGGTCCCCTCTCCTGCTCACCCTCATTGCTCACTTCACAGGTGACTGGATTTGAGGACAAGAAAAGGGCCTTTGGGAAGACACATGGGGTCTGCTTTGTCCTCTTGCCTCCTGACCCAGAATCAGCATCTCTGTGTCTCTCCCTCTTCCAGGATCCTGGGCCCAGGCTGTGCTGACTCAGCCGCCCTCCGTGTCTGGGTCCCCAGGACAGCGGGTCACCATCTCCTGCACTGGGAGCAGCTCCAACATCGGGGGTCATTACCCTGTGCAGTGGTTCCAACAGCTCCCAGGAACAGCCCCCAAACGCCTCATCTATTATGATAGCAATCGTGACCCGGGGGTCCCTGAGAGATTCTCTGGCTCCAAGTCTGGCAGCTCAGCCACGCTGACCATCACTGGGCTCCAGGCTGAGGACGAGGCCGATTATTACTGCCAGTCCTATGACAGGAGTCTCAGTGCTCCCATAGTGCTGCAGTCCTGTGGGAAAGTGAGACACAAACCTGCTGTCTCCCACAATGGTAGGCAGTCCCCACTCCTGTGACAGCAGCTGCTTCCTTCTTGTAAGATAGCAGTTCGCCCTCAGGAGTCCTCAGCTGATTCTCTGGCTCCCAGTCTGACAGTTCAGGCTCCCTGACCATCCCTGGGCTTCAGCCTGAGGACAAGACTTATTGTCACAACAGCCCTGTGACGACAGCCTCAGAGCTCCCACCGTGCTCCAGGTTAATGGGGAAGTGAGACACAATCCTGTTTTCTCCCTGTGTTGGCACCTCCATGAGAGACCCATATTCTGCCAAGACAGCTTCTTCCCTTTTGCTTTGGACAAAAATTGTTGTTTAAGAGCCACCAAGGGGATGTTGTCTCGAGAATGTGCCCTTATAGTTTCAGATTCTGCCCTCAAGCCTGTCCTTGGTGGCAATGCAGAGTCTGGCATTTTCAAACTGAGCAGAAACCCCTGGTTGCCGGGGGAGATGACCTGGGTCCATGAGGACATGTTAGCGCAGGGCCACTGTAACATAAGAAACAGACTGGGTGGCTTATTCAATGGAAACAAATTTTCTCACAGGTCTGAAAGCTGGAAGTCTAAGATCAAGGTGTTGGCAGGTTTTGTTTCTCCTGAGGTGTCTCTCCTTGGCTGAGGGCTGCACTATAGCTGAGTTCCCACATGGCCTTTCTCTGTGTGTGCTCACTGCAAATTTCTCTGCCTCTTCTTATATTAAATCAGCCCTACTTTATTTGGGCACTCCCTCCATATGGCCTTGTTTACCTTAATTACCTCCTTCAATGTGTTCTCTCCAAAGACAGTCACATTGTGGCTGGGCTTTACCACATGATATTGAGGGGACACAGTTACACCCATATCAAGGGGTGAGGACAGACCAGGGACTCAGAGTACAGGACAGTTCACTTTGCAGATGATGTGCATCCACCCCATTTACTCAACATCTACCACATGCTGGACGTAGGTCTTGGGCAGGGGTCGGGAACCTATGGCTCACAAGCCAGCTGTGGCTCTTTTGATGGCTGCATCTGGCTCACAGAAAAAGTCTTTATTAAAAAAATAATAATGTTAAAAATATAAAACATTCTCGTGTATTACAATTCATTGAATTCCTACCGCTCATGTTCATGGTTGCGGGTGTCTGGAGCCAATCACAGCTGTCCTCCGGGACTACACCAAATTTTTATTGGATAATGCCTAACGTACACGGGTTGTTGTATGGCTCTCATGAAATTACATTTTAAAATATGTGACATTTATAGCTCTCTCAGCCAAAAAGTTTCCCAACCCCTGGTCTAGGGACTCAGGGTGCTAAGTGGACATGGCAGGAAAGTTCACCCCACTGTTGGGGATGGTGTTGTCTGGGGATGAGCGGGAACAAACAAGCAGAAAACCAGTCTTTCTACAGGCTGGTTTCCTACATGGATACAAAATGTCTCTGCAGTCACAGGCATCCCATATTCATGATGAACACCAGGGAAGGAGAGGTGGTCGCTCCCTGACCACTGACCAGGAATCCTGTTTTCTTTTTTTTTTTTTTTTTTTCATTTTTCTGAAGCTGGAAACAGGGAGAGACAGTCCGACAGACTCCCGCATGCGCCCGACCGGGATCCACCCAGCACGCCCACCATGGGGCGACTGCTCTGCCCACCAGGGGGCGATGCTCTGCCCATCCTGGGCGTCGCCATGTTGCGACCAGAGCCACTCTAGCGCCTGAGTCAGAGGCCACAGAGCCATCCCCAGCGCCCGGGCCACCTTTGCTCCAATGGAGCCTTGGCTGCGGGAGGGGAAGAGAGAGACAGAGAGGAAAGCGCGGCGAAGGGGTGGAGAAGCAAATGGGCGCTTCTCCTGTGTGCCCTGGCCGGGAATCGAACCCGGGTCCTCCGCACACTAGGCCGAAACTCTACCGCTGAGCCAACTGGCCAGGGCTCAGGAATCCTGTTTTCAAGGTAACCAGACCCAGTAACACACACCATCTCCCTGTCAACAACCTTGAGATAAGGAAAGGACTTGTCACATTGGTTTAGGTAACGTAGAGTCTGTCCATTTAGAACTGTGTTAGTCACAACCAGCCATGTTTCAGTGAGATTTGTGGTCCATATAAAAAAAGAAAATGTAGAAATTTCAGAGAATATGTCCCCCCTATGCTCAACACTCTGCCTTCCAATTCAATCGTTAGTTCACTTTGGGACATGTACGGTGGACACTGGGATCGGACAGGGGACACGAGCCAGGCTGTTTCCATCTCATGGACTCAGCTCCCTGGCCATTCAGATATCCCTGCACTGATCAGTTCCAGGCCAGCACTCTGATCTGTGACACACTGAACTGAAATTTAGGTATTCTCATGAGAGATAGAGAGATTGCTTCATCTTAACAGAGGTAGTAAGAAGTTAAAGGAAGTTTAAAGACCCTGCAGTGGTGGTTACCTCCACACTACGCCTGGGCTCCTCTCTTTCACCTGTCACTCTGTCAGGTGAGGCCCAGGCAGAGTGAAGCACCCAAAACTATCTTCTGTTCACACACTCCATATTGGGGCTCCTTCTGAGCCCCAAACAAAGCAATTTCTCCCTCTGTAACCTTTGTGCCATTGCTGAAAATGTCTGCCTCACAGGGGCCTGGTCACAGATGACATCAGAATCAGCCTGACTCTGATTCCATTGTGACTGTGCCCCTCCAGGACATAAGCCAAGCCTGAGAGCCACAGGTAAACTCTCTTGATTTCCACAGCTTGGCTGTCCTTGTCACTGTCCTTCTGGAATTATCTGTGTGTATCAATCATGTCCTGTCATGTCTTCAGGCCTAGGGTCAATGATTTGTCTGATTTCTAGCCTCTTATATTCTCATTTTCCTCCACTGATCAGCCAATGAACACAAAGAATCATCTCCGGCCCGTTGTCACAAAAAATGTGTCTGTGGCTGTAAGGTTCTGAAGCACAAAGGTCAGCAAAGAAAATTTTAGTAGCTCTTGGTAAATACTCCAGGATCCTGAAGAAGTAATTTACTGAGATTTTACTTGGTACACACTCACAACAAAATAAACAGATTATGAATAATAATACACTTAGCTATCTCACTAAGTAACGTCAACATGTCACAAAATAATTTTTAAAAAGTTACACACATAACTCTCACACAAACAGGGCAGGAACATGTTTCAAAAAGTTTGTTCAACTCATATTTTACCTTGGACACCACTAAGACAATAAATACTTTTAGGGAATACTTTTAAATCGTATTATTTTTATTATGCTAAGATATGGCCAATGATGCAAATTGTGTATGTTGGAAATAGGGTAATTAATGTTGCAAAGGGTAATAAAATGATAACCTTTTGATTTATCTTCTCTTTTTGACCATATCAGCAAATTATTGATTCCCTCTTATACAGAACTTCCAAGAAAAGACATCTTGATTTTTGAATGTTCTATTAGAGATGACATCTGACTGTCCCTAACGGGACTCTGTTGTCCCCTCTGTCCACCTTTTCACCCTCTCTTCATGTCTCCACCCCCCCAACACATGGCTGCTACCTCTTTTCTTT